>NC_081427.1:9473815-9588815 GCF_949786415.1 Peromyscus eremicus
GAGACACAAGTAATTTGGAAACCCACCAAATTGTTGGTGTGCCTGTGCATGCATGTGCATTTATATACACATATTCTACTGATTAAAATTAAAAGCAACACACCACTTAAGTTCATTAATTAAGTATTGTCATATCACCTTAAATGAAAGCTGAAAATCAGAGTAAATTAGTCAGCACAGCACTTTAGCACCGAGAATTATTTCACTAAAATATTTTTAGTGAAAGACAAACTTTATGACATGTGACACAGAAGATTCTTGTTATACAATAGTAATTGATTTTGTACAGATCATCTGAACTTTAATATAATGTGTACAATGTCACATTTGTTCATTATATTGTAAACCTTAAGAGGTCATGCTTGTATTTAAAAACCAATATTCTAAAGTTATGTGGATTTTACAGTTAGTCAACAATTATTGCCTTGCTTTCTTAGTGGTCCACTCCCTTTGGGACTATGTGAGATTAGAAGGAGAAAGAGACCCATGGATTCACAGCACACATCATGCACACCTTCTCACATAAACTTCTAGCTGAGCTCAGCTTGCCCATAGCCTTCCAAATCCAGCACCATGCTCTTTCCATAGCAACACAGCCTGAATCATAAACAACAGTGTAGATACTATTAAAATGGAGAAAATAGTTCAATTCTACTTTGGGAACTCACAACATCAACTACAGATTATTATATAAGGGGACATAGAAACTGCACATGGGAAGGGAACACTGAAACTGTGGGTGGGATTGGGCGATTTTCTACCCATCCTGTTTTCCCCAATGGAATGCTCATATCTAACATTACTTATATGCTTATACAACTTAGGTTGAATTTTTACAGGTCTTCATCAAGATAGTGTTAGAAAATAGATAACACTCACCTGTATCTGAAGTCCCCATGCATAAGTGAAGATGTTTCAAAGGCTTCAAACATTTCCATTTTGTACACTGCAAATCTATATCTACTAATTTCCTTTTTTTTTTTTTTGGTTACATAGAGTCCAACTGATGACTTTCTTGCTTATAAAGTGATAAAAAAGGAATTAACCTTATAATCTATTTTCATTTTGAAATTTAAAGTAAAGTGTAACAATATGCCATGCATTTCCTATTTTTGTCTTGTGTAGATCTGTTTAGCAAGACTCTAACACACTTCATTCCACTGTTGCCTTTAATTTCCTGGCTGGCTGTGTAGACTTCTCCTGAACACTGATCAACAGGTTAGTGATCCTTGGCTGCAAAGCAGAAACTGGACGTCTTGGATTAGAAATGCCAGCAGGAGGGAAAAGATAGGTATTTTCATATATAACGATCTGTAAAGTATTGTATTAAAATGTTATTTCCTACAGACTTCGAGTTTTGCTACCATGCAATGAAATAATTCAGAGTAACACACCCATCAAAGGATCACTAAGCTCCTTGTCAAATGGAAGGGCAGACTATGAACATTCAGAAGAGTCAAAAAGACCTGCCTCTATGTGGTTTATCTTTTATGCCTCATTGTAGGGTGAATTGAAAAGCAGAAGGTAAGTGGGTAACTATTGATCTTTACATAGTGTGGGTCATGATGTCCTTCCTGAGAATGCCATGTTAATAACAGTACAGTAGTGTCTGAGGAACAGGAATCTAAACTGCTGTATTCATTTGGCTCTCATTTTTCTTGCCTCATTTGCAATCTCTGCTATCCTATTCCTCATTTTAGCTTTCAGGTTAAACAGAAGAGTCTGTAAAAATATATTCTCATTAAGAAGTCAGTTTGAAAATGGGTCTTTTCATGAAAGGGCTAACTGGAAAAGTACCCTCAGGCTGACACAACATGGCCCATTTTATCTTCCAAGCATCCTACTCTAGCTCTACCTCACTGTTAATGGCCATGACTTTTGTACTGAATTTTCAAGGGTCAACATCCAAGCAAGGCAGACAACTGAACTTATAAACAGCTCAGGTGGAGACAACGTTAAGAAAGGAAAGTGACAGCAGTGTTGAGCATTTTGTTTGATGATCAAGAAACAGAGGATCCCTTCCTTTGCCTGATGTCTTTGAGCATGTGAGAATCAGTACTGAGGTACTCTACTCTACAGCAAGGGGACTGGGCCTATGGCCAAGCTGCCTCTTAGCACAGGGCAGCATGAAGCCAATCAGAGAAAAGTTACTAGAGTCCTGCTCATAGAGCCTGAAGTCTACAGTAACAGTAGAATTTCAGACATGTGTCAAACAACATTTTCCTATGATAAATTAATGTCGCATGGTTTCCTGTTTATGTGTCAAAAATGTCCTGAATCCCCGGGCAGTGGTGGCGCACGCCTTTAATCCCAGCACTCGGGAGGCAGAGCCAGGCGGATCTCTGTGAGTTTGAGGCCAGCCTGGGCTACCAAGTGAGTTCCAGGAAAGGCGCAAAGCTACACAGAGAAACCCTGTCTCAAAAAACCAAAAAAAAAAAAAAAAAGTCCTGAATTACCATTACTGTACAAAACACACACCACCACCACCACCACCACCACCACCACCACCACCACCACGAACAACAACAATAACAATGCAGCGTCTATATAGTCACATTTTTACAGAAGAATGTTCATATTATATTCTTCCAGGACAGATTGAAATATTAACTTCTGCCACATCCACCAGACCCTGCAACATTTTCACAATCTGAAGTGATCTGTTAAGTTTTCATTTTATAAAACTTAGCAACCCTCTTCCCCCTCCACTTGTTATAAAAATGCATTTAATTATTTCTGCCTTTAATTGGGTTTTGCATAAATTGAAACATATATTCCCTTATCTCCTAGCAACTGGTACTATGATTACATATATATATATATATATATATATATATATATATATATATATATATATCCTTTTATGCCAGTATCCACTTTATAAAATAGTCCACATCTGTTTTAGAGCAAGGATTTTAATAAGCATTTTAACTAAAAATCAAAAAGGCTTTAGAATGAAGCTACAACTTTCATTCTTTACTGTATAACAGTGAGGGCCACATTTATTCACTGGTCCAGGAAAATCCTATATGAATATGCATAGTTATTTGAATGTATAATCAAATACAGCTATGAGGTAATCACTAATAGAATTTCCATTCCAGATATTTTTCCTTTATGCTTATTAATGTATCTTGCATTTATTTTCTGAGAGACTAATTTTGATTCTATGTGAATACATTTTGCCTGTATGTATGTACATATACATGTAAACCACACAAGCATTGCCCACAGAAACGAGAGGAGGGCATCAGACCCCTGAAACTGGAGTTATAGGAAGTTGGTGAACCACCATGTAGGTGCTGGGAATTGAACCTGGGTCTTCTTCAAGAGCAGCCAGTTTCTTAACTGCTGAACCTTCTCTCCGAACCCCTGGCCTCTTCTTCTATCTTCTATGTATTGCATGAACTTCTACATGTACTATTGGTATAATGTGGCATTTTGACAGTGATGAAACTCAAATTGTCAGGGCTCATTTAAGTTACTGCTAACACATTTTAACTTGTGACAAAGCAGATTTCCAATAAGCATTTAATTCACCTGCATTTTCAAACTATATGTGTTCTTGCGTGCCTATATAGAGTAATCAGGACTCCCACGTAAGAAAGTGAAGATATCCTTATATCACAGAACACTGAGTGTCCAGTGGACATGCATTTAAGAAAGATGTGAGGGCTGTTGGGAGTTCAAGTCCACACGGGTGGGACACCATTGAGGAATGGAGACATTTACACTGTGACTGCTAACTTAAAGAGTTCTATATAATATAATATATATGTCTAAAATGTATGTGGATATTATATACATGTTGCATATAATATATAGAACACAGAAATGTCTAATATTTACCTTAATGTTTAATATCAATAACAACTGCAAGCAGGCTTGTAGAGGAAGCTACAGAGAACATACAGTAAATTAAGGCAAGCACCTGGCTAGTGGACAAGAAAACCTGCCCAGCAAGTGATTGGCACCTGTATTTATAGGTAAGCTGCCTGTGATCACATTCAAGCTCAAGCTTTTAATGAGCAAATGACAACAATCTTTCTAGTCAAGCCCCAGCCTCACTCTACATCAGACCACACAGTCGTCCCAATGCAAAGTTGGCCTGGCTGATAAAGTAAATAAACACCAAATAGCTCCACATGCCTGACTGTGAGGTCACAATATAGATTATGCTTAAGACTTCTAAATATGATAAATGAGACCGTATTTCCATTATCAAGATCAATGGTAATCCAGGTATCATTGAGCAGAGTAGATGTGTATTATAGACATAAAAGCTTTTTTGAAGAATTGGTTTGAAAGCTCTTCTCTCAACTTTACAGAATTTGGGGAATACCAGGGTTATACTTGCTAAAAGGATTCCTTCTAAAAATTATACACAAATACAAAATCCTTATGAAATGAAGATGCATGAAGACAGGGAAAATATCATTAAGGAGTGGCATGTGGGTCAGCAAGACGGCTTAGGGGGAAAAGGCATCTATCTCCAAGCCTGACTCTAATAAGTTGCCCTCTGACTTTCCGACATGGAGGATTGCACGCACATGAACACATAAACACACAAACACAGTGGTGAAAACATAATAAAATATTATATTTGAAAAAGTGACATGCATCCAGAAGTAGAAATTGCATGAAAATAGCCATGGATGAAATAAAAGAGAAAGGTATAGTTAAATGAATTCGAACCCATGGAGAAATGTCATTTCTGCAGCAACAAAAGCCAGTGACATTAAACATTAATTGAAATGAGATGTTAGCGTACAGCCTTCATTGATATTTTGCAACTCACCCTGTGAACTAGTAAGGTAACTGCCACCACTAAGGCTACTTTCATCATCACATGAGCAAAAGCAAACGCTTGTAAGAAAGATACCATCTCACAAATTCTATTTTAACTAATCGGCCATTATTAAGAATTTTATCTTAGGAAAACCTAATTATAGAGCAGTTATTCTTCTCACTACACAACCAACATTAAGTGGACAGAGTTTCTGTATTTCCAATCTGCTCTGTTAAATTGTACCATACTGTAACTGGCAAGCAATAGTACTTAGAGATAGCTCTGGACAAATCAAGTATGATTTTTAAGTAAAATACCCTGAACAATCAATTTGTTAGTTTAGCAGGATGAAGACCAGAGCAAGTGCTCATTTTTAGGAGCACAACTGAGATGACCTCAATGTGCCTGCTACCAGAAGATTTGGACTTTCTGGTGTCAGAAGGGCAGAGAGCAAGGCAATGCCACCAATCTTCATGCTGCTAATGGGGTGCACACTGGGTAGGGGTGAAGACAGCATTCTATTGTCCCCTGATGCCAGCTAAACTGCAAAGTGCATGGATCAGAGTTTAAGTAAAACTTCGCAAAACACAGAGAGGTGCCTGTGGGACACCTGTCACAATGGAGGGCCTGCTGCTGTCTTGGTGAGTACAGACAGATTTCCTGAGGCCCTTTCCTCCTCTCATCCCAGCAAGGAAAGGAAGAGGAGGAAGAGAGGGAGGGAGGGAGGGAGGGAGGGAGGGAGGGAGAGAGGGAGAGAGAGAGAGAGAGAGAGAGAGAGAGAGAGAGAGAGAGAGAGAGAAAGAGAGAGACAGAGAGAGGGACAGAGACAGAGACAGAGACAGAGAGACAGAGACAGAGAGACAGAGACAGAGACAGAGACAGAGACAGAGAGAGACACAGAGAGAGAGGCAGAACAGAAACCTCCAGCCTCCATATCCCCTAACTCAAGCCTGGGTTAAGAAGGAAAAGGAGATAGGGAATGGCATTTTGATTTACATCACATAAACTCTAAACCAAACAATGCATGAAAGTCATGGGCTTATTAAAATCTGACATATTCCACTATCTGAAATAAGAGTTTCTGTGCTCTGTGTCTGCAGATGGGGGAAGTAGTTAGGGATTCTACAATTCTGCTGAAAGAGGAGGTGGAGAGAGGCAGGGCCCCAGGAACCAGAGGAGCTGAGTCCATCAGATCAACTGGATGAAAGCATGCAACTCAATCAGGGCTCTGAATTCACATCTAACAGCAGTGGAAGCATATTCTTTGCCCTAAAGGGAAACATGATTATAAAATAAAGAAAATCAATTCCAAAAGCAGAATTGGAGTATATGGAGAAAATTACAACTCCAATAAGAAAAATCTTTCTGGGGAGTTTCAAATTTTGATTAAGGAAAGAGATGTGTTACAGGGAGGTGGTGTATATCATTTCTCTTCAATCTAATAGTAAGTCTACATAAGGTTTCCTCACTAACTTAGAAGATGACTGTGGCTCCTTCACATATCCTTATAGTTCATAATCTGGAAATCAATTAGCAGAATTTAAACAGGTATGAGAGAAGGAAAGATGGACAGAAAGAAGGATGTATAATGATTACAATCTAGGTATTACTGGAAGGGCTTTAACATAAATACAGGAATTTCACAAATTCATTAATGCTCATCACACACAGCTGAGAAACAGAGGAATTTAATTTGACCAATCTGAACTCTTAACCTCCACAACCTGGTGCAATGAAGTAGCCAGAAAATATTGAAACACTTATGTCTAACAGAACAAAAGAATGTACCAAGACAAGAGAGCATAGAGTACACACCCACAGTCAGAAAATCCATCTGCCATCTAAAATTAACCCTTAAATCTGAGTGATGTGCACAAAGAAATTAAAATGAAAGAAAACGCCAGGTGTTCAGTCATCTCATGTTTCCCCCTAACAGCAGGGAACTGTGGTCATGATGGTAAAGGGGGCGCAAGCATTGAGAAAAGGGGCATGAACTGTCACAAGGGTCTATTCCTTCGCCTTTTAGTATAAGTGGCTGCTGTGGGACGTTCTGTATGGCAAATGTGTTGCTCTGATTGGTTAGTAAATAAAACACTGATTGGCCATTGGCTAGGCAGGAAGTGTAGGCGGGACAAGAAGGAGAATAAAGCTGGGAAGTGGAAGGCTGAGTCAGAGAGACACTGCCAGCCTCCACGATGACAAACAGCATGTGAAGATGCCGGTAAGCCACGAGCCATGTGGCAAGGTATAGATTTATAGAAATGGATTAATTTAAGCTATATGAACAGTTAGCAAGAAGCCTGCCATGGCCATACAGTTTGTAACCAATATAAGTCTCTGTGTTTACTTGGTCGGGTCTGAGCGGCTGTGGGACTGGCAGGTGATAGAGATTTGTCCTGACTGTGGGCCAGGCAGGAAAATTCTAGGTACAAGCGGCCTTTACTGCCTTTCTTTCCTCTTTGGCTGGTGGTTCTTTGTAGACAGGTGCTATGAGTTAGTCCATGAAGTCCCTATGTATGCATCTATGCACCATAATAATCTAATGAGTATTTAATTAGCAGGATGACATGAGGTCTTCAAACTATGGAAGAATAAAAGGATATGGAACTTAAAAGAAATAAAAACATCTTTTTAAATGTCTTTTCAAGATTTGTTTTATTTTAAATTATGTGTTTGTGTGTATCCGCATGTGGATATGTATAAATGAGTGCAATTGCCTGCAGAGGCCAGAAGAGAGTATGAGATCGTCTACAGCTGGTGTTCCAGGTGGTCTGAGGTGGCCTGGTATTGAAGCTGTGAACCACACCCAGCTTCTCTGTTAAGAGTAGGGCATGCTCTTTATCACAGCTTCATCTTTCCAGCCCAACTTTAAACCTCAAATGGAAAAAGAAACACCGCATACCGTAGGGAATGTACGTTTTGAAAGGTATTCTATGAAGCAAAATAACGTCAGACTCATCTCATTGAGTAAGCCACTATGACCTCATGGGGTCAGAATTACTTCCACAGTGAAAATGATCCTGAATAGAAAGTAAGGCTTTCAGAGATATGCACCATTCAGAACCTGACAACAATGGCCAACCTGCTCATGTCCATGGCAGTCTCTGACAATGTCTACTACTATCATTATAAAATAAATCTTGTATTGGTAACATCCTTAGTGAGAACATTATTATCCAAACATTTTAACCAGTTATCAAAACAACATCATCTTGTTTTCAAGCTGGCTTTTACTTGCAAGATAACGTGTAAAGACTCGGGATTAAAACCCTTTTGTCAGAACATACGTTGCAGCTGAGAGCACAGAAGCTAAAATAGTTACTGCACAAACTGGAAACACCAACAATACACTGTTGGAAGAGTAAAAGACAGAATGAATGGAAATGTGGGGGAAAAAGTTAATGTAAATTATCACTTGTAGAACAAAGGTGTGTGGCTGCTTGCTAGAAAATTCAACAATTTATAGTGTTGAAGTTTCTACAGTAAAATTCTAGGGAATTTATTTAAATCATTCATAAAAATGTAAACATAAATTTCACCCAAGACTTGACTTCAGACCCTCTATATGTGAACTGCTGGCTAGTTATTATTTTAGAACCTCACTCCTTTAGCTGCTTGACTTTCTATATATGTTTACCACATCCCATTATACATCACTTAGGAATCATTTCCTAAGCTGAATGTCAATGTCAATGATCTAATATCAGCATGAGGGACACTTAAATTCACATTGTTATGTCAATTAGAAATACTGACATTTCTATTTAAATTGAGAAAATCTAAAGCCATTCTAATTTAATTTAGCATTATGTTATTTTAACCATCTAATTTAGGAATGCATATGCTGGAACTATTTCCTAACAATCCATTCCAGGAACAAAACTGTCCCCAAACAGCAAAACACACTCAGCTCACTAAGAATGAGTTAGCAGGTTTCATCAGTAGAGCAGGCTTCCTCATTCTTTTTCTTTCTTTTTTTTTTTTTTTTTTTTTTTTTTTGGTTTTTTGAGATAGGGTTTCTCTGTGTAGCTTTGGTGCCTATCCTGGAACTCGCTCTGTAGACCAGGCTGGCCTCGAACTCACAGAGATCTGCCTGGCTCTGCCTCCCGAGTGCTAGCACCAAAGGCGTGTGCCACCACCGCCTGGCTGCTTCCTCAATCTTAGCCACAGCACAGCTGCAAAATATTGACATTTTATTTTACCATTTTATATTAACTGATAAAACTGTCCAAAAGATCATTATTATTGCCTCTGAATAGAAAAAAAACAGAATATTGATGAAATATTTTTAAAGAGTTTGAACAAAATCACACATTGATTCGATATTGTGCCTGTTTTTATTCTCACAGTAACTTGATCTTTATACATAAATATGTGAATTATAAATATTACTAGCAGGGCCCCTACATACTTAGGCTAAACTTGAACTTGGGATGTTCTTACGTCAGCTTCTCGGGGGCTGTGATTCCACCCAACTTTGTCTGTCTGACACTTCCTTCTATGGGTTATCTTACTCTTCTTCCTCTGCCTACCTCTCTCTCCTCCCTTCTCCCTTCCTTCCCTCCTCCCCTCTCCTTTTCTGTTTCAGCCTGGCCTTGACTTGGTATGATGCTGGAGACAGTGTTGGCCCTCTGATCCTACACTTGCTACCTAACAAGTACTAGATTACAGGTGTGAGACACCACATCCACTTTATAGGATATGAAGGATCAAATCTAGCGTTTCATACACTCAAGGCAAGCATCCTACCAACTGGACTACATCCCCTGCCATAAAGGTTATATTCTGGTTTTAAAAAAATAGTAGTATCTTTGGCTAAGATGAAATTTTAATAATGTATTTAAAAAAATTTTAAATACTATATGAGTTGAATTTTTTTCCAGGTAATTTAATTCTAATTTGAAGAACGTCAATTAGTCTAAATAAAGACAAGCACTTCAGGTTTTGTAATAATTATTTTGTGATGTTTAATGTAGTAGACAGTCACTAAAATGGCCACCAATTACCCCACAACTTGGTATTTATGATTTTATATTTCAGTTTCCCCCTGAGGACCCTTTCTCTAATGAAAGGTGATTATTGTAGTAGACTCTATATAGTCCTCCTTGGCTCACATATTTTGATAAGGTAAGCTGTTACTGTAGAGAGAAACAAAGCAAAGCAAGGGACAGAGGGAAATCTCTAACCAAGGGTGGGGGAAAATATGAAGATCTCAGCCCAACAAACGCTGTCATATTCTTGAAAGATGTGGAGGGATTACAGAAGTGAACCCTTTAGCACACAAAACTTCAGATGAAATTACAGGTGCATATTTTGACCTTGAGATACCACAAAGCAGAAGACCACCTAATACATGCATGACTCACTACTACAAAACCTTTTTCAAAGGTTTGCTTTTAATTGTGCATGTGTGTATGTGTGTGCATGCACGTGTGTGTGTGTGTGTGTGTGCGTGCGCGTGTGTGCATGCATGTGCTCACACATGTGCACCCATATTAGTGTAGTTGCCTGAAGAAGCTAGAAGAGGCATCTGATCCCACTGGAGCTGGAAATACAGGTGGTTGTGGTCTACCTAACTTTGGTGGTGGGAACCGAACTCAGGTCCTCTGTAAGAGCAGTAGCTACACTTAACCATGGAACCACCTCTCCAGCCACTAATCATGTTATTTTAAGCCACTAGGATCAGCTGCCATGTTAAGATGATTCACACACTCTAGCTGTTGACAATTTATATTTAATTATAATTTTCTTGAATCCATATTATATTCATAACTTCAGTACTCTCATCAACAATTCAACATTTTAAAAGAGAATAATGTTTGTGACTACTGGATTAAATGAGGACTACAACTACACACAATGAAGATTTCAAACTGACATTTAATATCCCACAAACAACTAATGTAAACATCAGTGTAGGAAACCATTAATGACACATGCACGTTTTTTTCAATTATTCTTATTTTGGATTTTACTCTGTGTGTGTCATGAAGAGTGCTACAGTTTCATTTGAGGCCTGTTCTTTTATGAAGGGAAATGGATGGGGAGTGGATCTGGGGGAAACAGGAGGAGGAAGGGGAATCTGGAAGGAGGAGAGGGAGGGGAAACTGTGGTTGGAATATACTGTATGAGAAAAGAATCTATTTTCAATTAAAACAAAAAGGGTATTATTATCAATCAGGAATTTTCTTGACTCAAATCTGTCCCCAGATACTATTTATATTTTAGCTTGATCCAGAAAATGTTACAGCTATGGCTAAAGAAATGCACTAGAAGCCAGCCCAAATCACAAGCAGAGTTTAATGGATGAAGTGAATAAGGAAATATGAGTTATTATAAAATGATCATATGCTCAGCTAATATATAGCATATTTTTGTTATAAAAGTTACTGTTACATGTTTTCTTCATTTGATAAATATTTCATAAAGCAGAACAATGCTCTCATGTCAGAGAGGGTGCATAACAGTGTTTTAAAGTCTTCTAGGCCCTTAGGTATCATACTAGTAACGAACGGTTTGGAGTGCTATAAGAATTAACTCTTTGGGAGAGTTATGAATGGCACATATGAAAAAGTTCATGTAAACAGTGAGATATGCAATGTAAGGTTCAGTATAAACACAGAAAAAATGTTAATAAAAAATCATTATGCAGCATTCTCATATTCAAGTGTTTTAATCATTTAAAAGGCAATTGAAAAAATATGGTGCTATACTGTGGGGCTTAAAACATAGGAGGAATATATGCAAAAAGCAGATACAGTTATATATCTGTGAAAAACAGAGTATATAGTTAATAATAGCAAAGTATGTTATTTAGTGTCTTGAAATACACAGTAAGTGCTCAAATAATATGTGAAATTAGGTACATTACAAATACATTCATAACCATATAGCATCCAGCTACTAATCAAAGGATGGGGTATAACTAATAGGCCAATAGTAGTGATCAAGCAACACTTGGAAAGGCACTCCGATCAATCAAAAGTAGTGATGAGGCTGAGAGAAATACAACAGCAGAAGCAAAAGTTTCAGGTGACCCTCAAGTCAGACGGCTCCAAACTGAGCAATTCCTCTTCTGTGACCATGAAGAATTGTGTGCATTCTGTAGACTAGAGATTCTTTGGAACCTTAACTTCCCCCAGGGAGCTGAAGCTCTCAGTCAGCTACACACTCATAACAGGAAATCATCAGCACTTGCCGCATGAGTTGTGGCCAGCATGTTTGAAGATTGCTATACTGTACGAGACAGTAATCACAAACAGGACTTGTATAACATCAAACACCAGGCAAAGGATGTCTAGAGTTATAATACTTTGCTAAACAAAATATTAAGTACAGGGACTAATGTAGGATGACCAATTCATCAAGAAGGCATTAGAAGAAACTATGGTAGAGCATTACCTAGCGTGCAAAGACAATGGGTTCAATCTCTAGTTTAAAAAAAAAAGAAAAAAGAAAAAAAAAGAATCCTCCCAGTATACTGAGATACTGAGACCAAGTTCAGATCTCTTTAGAAAATGAAATGTACAGAAGTAAAGGAAGAAAAGGAAATAAACCAGTTTCCATTATGGAATTAAACACTCCTTTCTAATAGAAAAAAGTTAGATGCAGAAATTAATGAACATAATTCATATTTAAGAACAAAAATACAAACTAAATTATATTGATACATGAACAATCACCGTGATTAGAATAATAAAAATCATGCAAATCAGGAATAAAAGGGAATGCTGTCAATAAAAGTAGATTTTAAAGGCATAAAGCACAGGCATGATAATGATGAAGGTCTGAGTGAAGATATTTAGTAACATGTGGCAAAGGCAGTCAGTCTCACTAGTTTAAAAAATGAATTAGGAATTCATACTATTAAAAAATAAATGAAAAGGGTATAGATGAATTTCTAAATAGTCTTATTTAATAAAATCACGGAGCCAAATATAGGGGTGAAAGCCTTAGATAGATCATGGAAATAGGGAAAGGCACCAGCCAACCTTATCTCACCAACTCTGCAGCTTCCAAATGTGAGTTACTTCCTGTCTACACACATCTACATGCCTTGCTATTCTGCCATCTGATTTGCTCTCTCTGTTCAGCTATATCACTTCCTCTTCCTGCCCAGCTTTGCCACTTTCTGTCTGTCTGTACAGACCTCCAGATCTCCATGGTTAACTAGTGTTGGAATTTAAGGCATGTGCCACCACACCTGGCTCTGTTTCCAGTGTGGCCTTGAACACACAGAGATCCTGCCTGCCAAGTGATAGGATTAAAGGCATGTGTTAACATTGCATGACTTCTGTGTTGTGGCTGGCTTTTTCCTCTGATCTCCAGGCAAGCTTTATTTATTAAAGTACAAATAAAATATCACCGCATTTCAGCACAAATAAAATATCACCACAAAAGGGTAACATTGTTTAAAAGAAAGAATACAGGAATTATTCACAAACAATGCATTACATCCTAAAGGTTCTCAAAGAATCTATTAAAAAGTTACTAGAATCCCCTTCTCTCTCTTAGACTGGACTCCTGGAGATCAGCCTGGTGTTTGGTTGTGGATCTCACCCTTTGCTTCCATCAGTGACTGGAGAAAGGTTCTATGATGACAGTTAGGGTATTCACCAATCTGATTACTTCGTGGACCTGCCTCTATTGAATGTACCAGGCTCTGCTGACTCGCCATGGGCCTTACACTCTTGTAGGAGGGAATTGGGGGTGCAGGTTGTTGGGGGGAAGGCTGGAGGGGCAAAAGGAGGGAAGAGGGAGATCTGTGATTGGTATGTAAAATGAATAAAAAAATTCTTAATAAAAAAATCACAAAAAAATGTTACTAGAAGAGCAAGATTGCAGGATAAGTCTCAATACAAAAAAAACCCTATGCTTTAAATATATATTAATAATTAGCAACTATAAATTGGAATGAACCAAGACTGTTTATAACATTAAATCACATGAGATGTGTAAGGATAAACGTAATTGTAAGACTTATAAAGGGAAGGTTCTAAAACATCCTTCTAAAACATTAAAAGAGTATGTTCACATGCATGAATGACTGTACAGGATTCAAAGACTCGAGATTGGCTGTACAACAAACAGATCCTCCTTGCATTCAGTGCAATCCTAATCAAAATTCCTAGTCAAAATTCCTGTAGGTATTTCCACATAAATGGAGCAAATGATACTAAATGTCAATTGGTAAGAGTATCTTTTCATGGTTTGAGAGAAAAGAAAGTAGGGTGAAAAAGCAGCAAATTTGAGCTCACAAGACCCCATTCAAAACTTAAGTGAGTCAAGATTGCATCACTTTGATATAAGACAAGAAATGTAAAATAATGGTCCAATGAAATTTCAGAAATATATACAATCACATAAGAGGGTCAGTTGCTTTTTGATCATGGTCTCTTCCAGGATATTGGAAGGTGTTCCCAACAGCTAATGGTAGATTTATCATCTATCTGGGCAAAGTATGAGGCAGGTACACAAAAGAATCTCGCACTATACACAACCATCTTCAAGGTGCAAAGACTTAATAACACAATTGGCAAAAGTTTTTAAAAATCCAAGTTACAAGTTAAAGTTCTCAAAGATAGAACTCAAAACACAGAAATCAGAAAAAAATAGCAAAGAACACCAAAATAAAGCATCTATTCTTTGAAATATTATATCAAAAATGAAAAAGTAAGATGCAGACTGAGTGAAGATATATCCAAACACCTACTGGATGAAAGAATGTATCCAGGATAGGGATACAGAAAAAAATCTGTAAGCTTTAAGAATGACTCAATTAAAACATTGGCAAAGGATCCTGATAGATATCAAGGAAGGAAGGATGCAAATCACAGACAGCACATAAAAAGATGTTCAATACCAGTGTCCATTAGAGATGGATGGAAAAACCACAATGAAACACCACAACCCATCAACTAGTATGAATGAAATGAAAGTATAAAGAAACTACATTGTGCTTTCAAAGATTTGGAAAAATTAGAACCCTTTGACATTGCTGGTCAAAATGGAATCATATGCAGAGTTTGGTAGGGTGTGATGCATAAGGAAATTGCTGTGGGATGTTCTGTATGTCACATGTGTTGCTGATAATAAATAAAACACTGATTGGCCATTGGCTAGGCAGGAAGTATAGGTGGGGCAAGAAGGAGAATAAAGCTGGGAAGTGGAAGGCTGAGTCAGAGAGACACTGCCAGCCGCCACGATGAGAAACAGCTTGTGAAGATGCCGGTAAGCCACGAGCCATGTGGCAAGGTATAGATTAAAGGAAATGGATTAATTTAAGCTATAAGAACAGTTAGCAAGAAGCCTGCCACAGCCATACAGTTTGAAAGCAACATAAGTTTCTGTGTTTACTTGGTCGGGTCTGAGTGGCTGTGGGACTGGCAGGTGAAAGAGATTTGTCCTGACTGTGGGCCAGGCAGGAAAACTTAAGCTACAGGAAATATTAAATACACCTAGGAATATATATCCCAGCCAGGACTAGCAGCGCCATTCTGCAACACTAGTTGCTTGGGAAGCCCCGACAGATGATCTCAAGTTCACGGGTCACCTAAGCTATAAGGTGAGGTCAAGGATAGTGTGGGCAAATTAATGAGGCCCTGACTCAAAACAAACAATTAAAACTGGGATGAGATACAGCTCAGTGGTAGAAAACCTGCTTAGTATTTACAGCACCCTAGGTCCAAGTCCCAGTATCACACACAGATAAACTATACCCTGTTTCTAGCATGCAGCTGAGAAAAAACATTTGGTATCTGTAAGGAAATATTTATTACAAATTTATTCATAATAGCTATACACCAGAAACAATACAAAAGCCCATTAACTAGTAAGTGGATAAGTAAGTGTGATATATTCACACACTGAATATCAATCAGATGTTTTTAATGCCTTATTGATGTAAACTACAAAAAGCTGTGCATTGCAATTTCCAAGGCATTATGCTGAGTGATAAGAAGCCACCACAGAAAAGCTAAACAGTGTATCTCTACATACATCAAACTCTGGAAAAGAGAAATCATGGGGAGAAAAATCAGGTAGGGTCCCCAAGTTTGTAGAGGTTAAAGGTGACCACCATAGAAGGGAAAGTGTTTATTTAGCTTACAGTTTATAGTCAGTCATTGAGAAAAGCCAAAGCAGGAACTTGAAGCAGAAACCATGTTTCCCCTGACTTGCACAGCTATCTTTCTTATACATCCCATGCAACTTTACTTAGGTATGCTTTGACCCTCAACAGGTTGGGTCATAAGCATGTTTCACCATTCATTTAGTTTTATACCGAAAACATCATTGCTTGTATAAACCAGATTTGTGCGTCCCTTCATTAAAAAACACTACGTGGTTTCAAGTTTAGAATACAGCACATAGAAAAAGTCATTTAAATCTTTATATGTTAAATATGTTTTTATATTCCTACAACATACTATTGAAGGGGTGGATTGCTGCATTGTATTATATACATATATATTTTTTTCAATGTCAAGCTATTTTTCCAGTTAGCTAAAGCATTTTTCATTCATACCAGGAAACTGCAATGTTCCTAGTTCTAAGTCTCTGCAGATCATGTTAATAATTATTGGTATCACTTATTTGAATCATTCTATGAGATGCATACATTGAAATTCATTATGGTTTTAATTTTCATTTCCTTAACAGTCAGGTTACATTTAATAGCTCTTCAGGTTTGCCATTCATGTTGGTTTGTTATAGAATGTATGACTTTTCCTGGGGAGAAATGAACAAATGGTCTTTCACCCTGATTAGGGGAAAAATAACAAACCAGAAACACAATTTCACCCAAGTCCAGACTGGTGACCCAGTGACTTTCTTGTATCCCTTATGGAAACACAGTGAACCAAAAGCAGCAGCATCACTGGAAAACCCAAACATCCTAGAGCATTCTGCCAAACTTGTAAGCAGCTCTACTACAGATTCTCCTCTTAGCAGCTGTTGATTGCTTTTCATAATCTTGGTGAGGGCCCTTGTCAATCTTGTAGTTATCTGAGCTTTCCCAAGCCTTTTAACTTTCCTTAGCCCAGTAAGTCACATGAACCTCTTCATCTCTCCAAGAGGGACTATTTCAACTTGAAAGAAAGAACATATAATACCACAGCATATCTTTTTTGGTGAAGTGACATTCTGATTCTCACTTGTTATCATCCTCATCATCGTCATCGTTAAATTTTGAGACAGGTTCTTACTACTTGATGGAGGCTGGCCTTCAACTCACACAGTCCCCCTGCCTCAGTCTCCTAAGTGCTTCAAGTAGAAAGCACCACCACGATAAGCTTTAGACATGATTTAACTGTATTTTCTTCTTATCCATGAGTTTAGACAGTTCTGTATGTAGTGGATACAAGTCCCTTTTTAAGCAGGTGATAAGCAAATGTTGCCTGATGATCTATAATTTATCTTTTCCCTCTATTAATACAGTACTCACAGGAAAAAATTAACTTTGTTAAAGTCCATTTATCAGCATCATTTTCACGGACCTTGCATTGGAGTCTTGTCTGGCAAGTTTTTTTTTTGTTTGTTTGTTTGTTTTTTTGGGGGGTTGAGACAAGGTTTCTCTGTGTAGTTTTGGTGCCTGTCCTGGATCTCACGCTGTAGACCAGGATGGCCTCGAACTCACAGAGATCCTCCTGGCTCTGACTCCCCAGTGCTGGGATTAAAGGCATGTGCCACCACTGCCCGACTTGTCTGGTAAGTTTTTAACCTAACCTAAGTTTATGAATATTTTCTACCAAACCCACAGATTTATGTTTATATGTATAAAACATTTTTTTATTTTGTCAAATTTAAATTGTGGGGTTTTATTTTTCCTTTTAAACATCCCTTCATCTGATCAAAACCATTTGTTATTAGATTTATTTTGCCAGCAACATCACAAAAATCAATTGGATATATACATGCCAAGCTATAACTAGAGTCCTTATTCTGTTCCTCTGATCTGTTTCCTTCAGAGACTACTGTGTCTTGATTACTGTATTTGGTTAAGAAACTTAACATTAGCTACTAGGACTCCTCAAACCTAATTTACTTTAAAAACAGGATAGTGATTTTCCTTTTCCAGAGAATGGAGATTTTTAGTACTGGCACCTGTAAAGGCTTCTAGACAGATCTAGTGAGAACTGCATTCGACCTGTACATAAGATGGATACCACAGCCTGTGTCGGCCTCACAATCTACAAGCAAAGGTCCACTGATCCCTCTATTGTAAATATCATGAACTTCTTTAATAGGCATTTTATGGTTTTTTTTAAGCATATACATAGTTTGCTCAGCATATGGCCACATATTTCTTTTGGGAAACTAAGACGTTAGTTTACCATCTTTGTTTCTAACTGTTCCTGATGGTGTACTTCAATATCATTAGATGTGCGTATGCTGAGCCTGCATCTACTGTCAGTCTCTTTGTAAACTACTGCATTCGACCTGGATCATCCTATCCTCTGCGAGGGATTTGTTTCTGTCTTTTCAATGTGCTTAGAAGAATTTTCTTCCCTTATTGCACTGGTGATAACTTCAGCACCATTAGCTAGCACTGTTAAGAGTAAATGCATTTACTATATTTCAGTCTGATGGGAAAAATACATGTATGTAGGTTGTTCTTTGCTAAGTAAAACAGCTGCAAGTCTTTTGCATACGACTTTTCCCACCAAATTATAGTTTCTTCTTTCATTTTTTTTTTTAACCAGGAACAGGCATTAGTTTTTTTTTAAATGCTATTTACTGCATCAATTGATAAAATTATGTGAATTTCCTTCATAAGACAGATAGTAATATATGCATTATATTAATTAGTTTTTAACCTTGACCCAACTTTGAAATGTAGATGAGACAAGATAGTCATGGCAAATTATTCTTTTCGTACATTTCTGGACTTGACTGGATAATTTTTGAAACTTTCTTACATATATCAAATTGAGCTATTCTGGCCTGCAGTTTTTCCACATCACAATTGTCTGAGTTGGTACCAGGATAATGTGGCTTCATGAAATTAGTTGGCAAGTATTTTCTCTCTTCTATATTCCACACAAAAGATGATATTATATAAATTGCTGCTATTTCCACTTTAAATATGTTTCATAAATTTTCATAAGAACAATGTCACCTAGGAAGTTTTAAATTATGGGTTCAATGTCAATAACAACTGTAGGAGTATTCAGACCACCTATTTAATCACAACTTAGTGTAGTTAGTTTATAAGTCTTTGGGACTTGTTCTATTTCATCTATCAAATTTGCCAGAGCAACACATGTAGAGCTGTCCATGGTATCTCATTTTATTACCTACATGATCAGTAATAGCATTTCTCATTTGCTTTCTGATATTGGTAATTTCTGTCTTGTCATATCAGAAAACTTAATCTTACTGCTCATCTGAGATTTCAAATGCCCCTCCTCCACAAATCATCACAGTCTCCAGCATGTGGCATAATTGGGGTAGCAGCATGGAGGTAGGGCTGTGCAGAAGAAGGCACACATATCTCAGGCCCCTCCTGTCTTTTCTCTGTCTGGCCACCGTGAGCACACATGACACCTGACACTCTTCATCATGATATTTTGCCTGCACTAGCTGCATGACCGCTGGAGTCAAACAACAATGGACTGAACCCTATGGACTAGTGAGACAAAATCAAACTTAACTTGCTTTGATTTTTTTCATGTTTTTCTGACACTGACAGAAATCTAACACAATCCTGAGGATGCATCACTGTTGACTAACATTTATGTCTGTGAAATCCTATAGCTTTAGTACTATTTTTATTATATCTTCCATTCTAGCTGCTTTAGGGTTCATCTCCTCTTTTTCTAGGTCCTTTAGCTGAGTCTGGGATATGTCTTCCTTTGCATTTTAAATTTATAGCATTTGGGGCTAGAGGTTTCCTTTCCAATGGTGTTCTTTTTTGTGCCCACAAAATTTTAATGCAATGCATTTAAATTTTCATTTGGCTCAGTATATTTTGTTTATCTCTCATGGGCCTTCCTCTTTGATCCATAAGTCCATCAGAAGTGTGATACTTAACTTTCGAAAGTATGAAGGTGTCATCCCTCTTCAGATCGGCAAATAAAATGATCTGTACCATTGAAGAACATAATTAAATATTTTGTGAATAAGAAACTTTAAAATACTCAATTTATAGAAAATTGAAAAGAAAGTCAAGACTATGTTGGCACTAAGTCCATCTCAGCTTCTACAACGTCTCACCTAAAACAACTCTGGAAGGTGGGGAGTAAGTTCATCTTGTGAAATCACAGAACTGCAGAGACATGTTTCCTCTTATGGATAGGAAGCATTTAGTTCATCTGAACGAGTATTGATGAGGCTTTCTGTCTCCTACTGGGCAGATACCATTGATGGATTCTATGAAATCATACCACCTTCCTTCATTCTAAGAAATGAGATAGCACCACTGAACAGATACAAACTAACAATAAGACATGATTCACCAAAAGCAAACATTATGCAAATTAAAATTCAAGCAAAGAAATAAAACCCAAAAATGAATGCCTTTTCACCTAAAAACAGAAATACATTATTGTTGGCTGATATTCTTTTAATTTCCCTTGCTTCCTAATAACCTAATAAATCACTTTCTTCAAAGTCATTGAATAGATTTATTTGAATCAATACATTTTATTGTTACACCATATTTGAGTTTACCATGAGTAGCCATACTGGCCATAAAAATGCATGGACAGGTATCCCAGGGAGCTGACAATTTATTCCCTCCCCCCCCCCTTGTTGTGTCTGTGTGTGTGTGTGTACTTCAGGCCAACAAGAAGAAATTATTTCAATTCCAAAACATCCACTTCCAAAGATGGGCTGGTTTCAGGCCGGAAGCTCTAGGCAGGGGAACTAAGGGAGAGTTTGTATACAGCAGAAAGTGAGCATGGCACAGAGTCTAATTATCTGCATACCAAACGGAAGAAGATTGTCTCTCAGAATATTCCAGGAACAGGCCACACCTGACTTGTTAACTTGTGTTACATTTGTAAATTTTGGCTAAGCCACCTTTATTCACAAGGGTGCCAATTTTCTTAGCATTAAAGTAGGGGTTTGGCAATAAAGAAAACTGCAAACTTTAAACATCTGCAAACTGTCTTCCAGATTTAAAAAAATTATTATGTCATTCAATATGTACTAGATAATTAGTTTCAACATCATGGGGAAAACTGGTAAAGGAAGAGAAAATAGCCAAGAACTTAAATTAAAATAGTTGAGACCGCAATGACATAGGTGTTCAAGGTGGGTGATGGTCTAAGTACCCCAAGTTGACCAATGAGCAGTGTTTCCACCATAGCCCATAACAATGTATGATTATGACTCCTAGAAACAAAAACAAAAAATGCTAGGTTCAGATTACTGTTTTTATTATTATTATTATTATTATTATTATTATTATTATTATTACTACCACCTGTTTTTATATTTTATTACCTGTATAGGCTAGCAAGCCACTGACATGAAATTTGTCTTATCCAAAAGGAAAGGTTTATTCAAAAGTTGATAGGACAATGTAAGTGGAAATGCTTTGCAATTATAATCACAGACTGGCACAGAATTGCCACTGGTTATGTGAAGTATGTGAATGCAGAATTAGGAAGGATGCCCTGTAGGCAGAAGTCAGGTTATATCAGAATTGAACATCCTGAACACCTATCCAAAGTGGGCATCTCCATTCTGCACAGGGTTTTGACCTGTAAGTAACAAAACATGGATCCTTGTTTTCAAAATGATTATCTTCAGAGACCAGTCAGATCTTTGGCACATGAACTTTAAATACTTTTCACCCCCACCTCAGATCAAAGACTTTTGAGTTTCTTTTTTCTTCTACAGAACAGAAATTAGTGTTGTTTTTTGTTTCCTGTGTCCACATGTAGGTGGGGATTGGAACTTGGGTTAATCTTTGGAGGAGAATTTCATTTCTGAAAATAAACACGTGCACAGTTCTGATGTCCCTGTGTTTCTAGCTCTTTACTTTCCCCACTGCAGCAGCCTCTATGGCAAGCTTGAACTGCCTTCTGCCTGGAGCTTGACCACATAGGTACAAGGACTGTTTTCCTAACTCCAGTCTCCCACTGGGCTGGGACTATCAACTCTGTACACAGCTTATATCTAATAACACAAAACATCTCTGTATTTCATCTCTTTCATATCTTCATGCTCCCTTCCTGGAGAATTTGCCCTTTCTGATATTTCAAATGAACAACAGTGATTATCAGTTTTCTGATAATATAATTCTCCCACCTGCACTAAATTACAGTTCCTAGGGTTGACTTCTCTGTTTTGTGGAATCTTTCTCCTTTGCTAAATCTACATGTTTGGATTCCTCTACCTATCCTTCGAAGAAATGCATGCACCCTTTCTCTGACAGATGTTTTATGTACTGAAATACTGGTTCTGACACCTTGGTGGGTATGGGAATCACCTGGCAATTTAGTGAAATGACAAGCCAGACTGTCCACGGTTCAGGACGAGGACTGCGATATGTATTAGTATTTAAAAGGTACCACTGGGATTAGAGGTAACATGATTCAGCTGCCACAGAAAGCAATTCTAACTGACTCCATATATTATATGTTTTAGGATGAAGACCAGATTCATTGAACTCATGATAACTTTGAAGTTTGTCTTTTTTGGTCAAATACTCTGATATACAGAAAAATATAAGCATTAAGTATTGTACTAAATCCACCTAAAAGAAAATGTTTTCATATTTGATTGTCTTTGATATTAAGTCATGTCTTAAAATTTACATCTTCAAATTGTCAGTATCTCTTCTTTCACATTGTTGTCTGTAATGTACATTGTAATCGTGTATCATAAAGTCAAATTTTCTTAGAATCAGGTGAATACAATAGCAAACTAATCCTACTTGAAATCAAAGTCAAAAGAGAAGCAATAATAAAATCATCCAATTAGTATTATGAAAATAGGTGATAAAATGACATTATTGAATTCAGTCATATATATTATATTTATGTATATTACATACACATTATCCATGTGATCATAGAGTATCTCTTAAAATATATTTTATTCTTTGAGAATTTCCAAGTATACAAAGTGTTCTGACCATATCCACGCTTCATTCTTCCCTCAGATTCCTCCAAGAAACGCTGCCATATCTTCCTCCCAAATTCATGTCTTTCATTATTTTTTAACTCACTGAGATGAATTATTGTAATGAGTAGGGGCATCTATTGGACCATGGGCAACTTAGCAGGCTCAAATTCTTGAAGAAGATTGACTCTTACTCCCTCAGCAGTCATCAGCTACCAATAGTTTCTCAGCTAGGAGTGGTCTTTGTGAGTCCCCTCTCCTTCCATGCTGGAGTCTTAACTGATTTGACTATGTAGGTGGTGTGCAGGTAATCACATCCACTGTGATTTCATGTGTGCAATGGCCTTATCATGTCCTGAAAACTTTGCTTACCAGCTGTCCTCCCCAACCACTGGATCTTACAATAATTCCACCCCCTCTTCCACAATGTTCTCTGAACTGATGGGGGAGTAGATATAACACATATACCCCATATCCTACTTAGGGCTGAGCACTACATAGTCATCTATTCTCTGCATTTTATATTGTGTCTTATGAAATTTATTTCTCTACTAGTCAATTTGATCTTTAGGGCTGGGAAAGGATAGGGCTTGGGACACATCACAGCCATGAACTGTTTCTTGATCTGTACATTATAAAGCCCAGGTTGATAATGAGAACCATTCAAAAACAGACTTTCCTAGAGTAACACCTGATTCAGAGTTATTGGCATCACACCCATTTTTTCTCATCCTCACTGACATGTTCAGCACCCCAGTTCAACTAGGCTAAATGGAGTTCATTTAGGATTTGCCGCCACAGCAGGAATGGCTGGGTCTAGAAGTGGTGCCTGGGTAGAAAGACTGGAGATCAGCTGGGGTCACGACCCAGGATCTGATCACTCTTCCAATCTCAATATAGTCTTGATATTGATCCAGAGCCTGACTTCAGGGAAGTCACACTTTTGTTAGGTAGAGTCAAAGTTCCAAATGAGAGAAAGAAAGAAAAGGAAGAAACGAAAGAGAGCAAGATAAGGAAGGGAGAGTGAGGGAGGAGCAGCCAGTCTGAGAGTCTGTGTGAATCACAGAACTTTTGGGGACCTTCCTCAGTAACCAGGTACAAAGGCGTCTGTTGTTCCACACTGGTGAAAAAATAAATAAACTAGTCACTAAAAGCAGTCTTTGTTCAGGAAAATGGCCCCCTAAACTTACTGACATGGTTTTAAACCACCATCAAGAGGCATTTCAAATATAAAGAGTTATTATCCAATTACTAAGTCTGAGTCTTCCTACAATAACATCTACTGGGAAAGTTAAGCAACAAAAAATAGATCTTTATTTTTAAATAAATTATAAGAACTAAATGTAATGTCTGTACTTAGGAAAGTTCATCATATAAATATATAACTGATTTCAATAAGTGCAAAGTATTCAGGTGCACACATACATATGTTTAAGAACTCCACATACTCAAAAGCACACATGCACACATATACATGCATGTGTAGGAACTCACAAACACATACAAACATGCACAGACATTCACAAACACTCAAACGCAAACATATACACAATATATGAGTGTACATGCACAAACACACATGGAAGAACTACAAATACACACACACACACACACAAGTGAATTCAAACACACATACAAGTGAATACACACACATACATTCATGTGTAAGAACTTGCAAACATATGCATGCATGTGAACAAACATGCATGTCAGAGACCTAAAAATCACACACATATATACACACATGCATGAACACACATAAATACAAGTTCATGTGTTTATACATGTGTAAGAACTTACATACATACATAACAACCACCTGCATGTATACAGACACAGATGCAGACACAGACACACACATACAGATATGATGCACATATTTTTTAAACACAAGTTGCACCAATACAAAAATCTCTGAACAGATTTTTTATTTGTTTAAAGATTTTATATACTTAGTATATATAATTATTCAAACCGCATCCCAGAAGAGGTCAACAGATCTCATTACAGA
Source organism: Peromyscus eremicus (assembly GCF_949786415.1). NCBI lineage: Eukaryota > Metazoa > Chordata > Mammalia > Rodentia > Cricetidae > Peromyscus > Peromyscus eremicus. The sequence continues at coordinate 9,498,688 of NC_081427.1, forward strand.
TGGTTGTCAGCCACCATGTGGTTGCTGGGAATTGAACTCAGAACCTCAGGAAAAGCAGTCAGTGCTCTTAAACGCTGAACCATCTCTCCAGCCCTCTCAACTGATTCTTAATTACCATATACAGTGCTTCTCCTACAGTACTGTTTATTACTAGATAGTAAAAATCCTTTCAGAACACACTATGGAATTATTGATGTCCTTAAAATCGTCTAAGATTAGTGGATAACTAATTTTTTTTTTTTTTTTACATCCAGGTAAATATTAAGTCTAGCAATTTGGATGACATTAATGTGGCTTATATTTTTATTGTTTCAGAAATATACTAACATTTACTGGACAAATGCTGACTCTTTGTGATCTCAACAAAACTTTAAAAACTTAAGATTTGACTGCAGAAATCTGAACACATCACACAATTTCACAAGAATCAGCCATGCTCCAGGGAAGCTGCACAGTCAAAAGTATTTGGCAGGACAAGTTGAACTGGGTTGGGGGAGGAGAGAGGAGGGCACTAAGTTGGTTGGGGTTGGTTTTGGAGGAGTTGGGGGAAGGGAGGTTAATATGATCAAGATACATTATACAGCACTATCAAAGAATTAATACAAATATTATAAGAGGGATCATGATTATGTAAACACAGGATACCTTGCTACACAAGATAAAATGTTTCTAGAATTAGCATCCTGTAATAAACTACCAATGAGAATAAGTAGACATAGGGGAATATTATAGGCTTATTGGGAATGACTCGGTAAAAATGCCTTTGATTATTATAATTAAAAATCGAAATTACCTAAAATCTAAAAGTCCAAGTACTTATGGATTACTTAGAAACTACTTTTTACTATATATGCCTCTCATACCAAGCAGCCATTAACAAATGTTGAAACTTATCAGTACTGTATTAGTTACTTGTTTTGCCGATGCAACAAACTGACAATAGCAACTTAAGGAAGGATATGTTCATCTTGGTTCACAGTCCAGGGTCTTGCCTATCACTGTTTGCCAAGTCACGGCAGCAGGGCATGAGGCAGATGGTCCCATGCAGTCCACAGGTAGGAAGCAAAGAAAAATTAATTTCAGTGCTCAGACCACATTCTCTATTTTATACAGTCCAGAATCCCATCCCTACACAGAAGGTGAATCTCAATCAATCTAGTCAAGATAATCCCTCAAGGACATACCCAGAGCGTTGTCTTCTGGATGATCCCAGAGTCTGTCAAGTTGACAATGTTAACTTCCACAAGCATTAACACAACACACTGCATATGAAACATTGTGCTAGTGTCAAGAGTACACTATTTCAATGAATCCACAAGCCCACACAGTCAATGACATTCCTTCTATTTTTTACCTGAAGCACCCACTGTACAGATCATCCAATTCTCACAATAATGCAAAGATTACCTGCACTCTTCACAATAAATGCAAAGAAGGGAAAAGTACAACAACCTCCTGGGTGTACCTGTCAGCCTTCCCTCCCTAATCAGCTTTAGTCACCTTTTTCCTCATAACAGTCCCTAATCAATTATGAGCACTATAGCCAGGCATGTAAGGATCCTCATAATCAACACCTAATCAATTTCAGATTAAAGCAAATCATAGCCCCATTAGTCATTATAGGTAAATTTGTCTATATTTTTAATATGGACTCATAGATTTAGGCCATAGTTTGATCCAATCAGTAAAAATAGTTTTTGACCACATATACATACTCTGCTAGGTACCAGGGTTAACAGTTCAAAGGATGATGTTATGTAGCCTGTGGACTACAGGCAAAAGAAAATGAGACAGAGGCGAGGAGAGAGAAGGTGATGGCAGGGAAGGGCTCCCTAGGTGGTGATATTTCCAACAAGGTGACATAGTTTGTTCAGAAACTACTATTGTGACCACTTCATGCCCAAGTCTGCTGACCTATAAGACTAGAGATTGTACCCAAGTGGCATAGGATGTAACAGTAGGCTCTGAAATCCTGTGACTTGACACCTTTCAGCACAAGAAAACTCTACAGTGACCAGCTGCTCCAAGAGTATCCATTATATCCCTTTATGCATATCACCTTTCCCCAGAAGTGAGCTGCTGCTCACTTCTTTTCAATCCATTAAGACTTAGTTGTAAATATTTAAACATGAGAGACACTGTATTTCTGAATATCACCAAACAGTTTACAAGGTTCCACATTAGCTGATTTTGCATTTATCCATAAAGATAGTGATATAATCTATTTATTAATTACAGTCCAATTTTTTACAACCAGGAAAGTACCTTTGACTCATTGTCAATACAAATATTATTGACTGATTTTTGACAGAAAATATCATATGAAGTACATGGCATCAGGAATATAGGGATCATTTGAAGGAAGAAGCCAATTCTGAATACTTCAACTGAAGAAGTAAGACACACAACAACCTCTCAACCTTGATGGACTGCATCTAGACAGATACACTAGTAACAAATGCATAGTTCTAAATTTGAGTCTAGAAAACCAAATATACCAGAACTGTATGGAAACTTATAGCTTAGTATCAATGTATATAGAGGAAATGTCCTAGGTTGCTTTAGCAATAGAAGTATAAGGTAAAATAACCAACAGTAAGATGTTGTGGAATATTTGATCACACTGTGTGAAAATGTATCATTGTTTTACCTTGCTTGAAAGGCACCTTCTGATTGGTTTAACAAAGAGCTGAATGGCCAGTAGCTAGGCAGGAGAGAACTGGTAGGACTTCCAGGGATGAAGAGGAACTCAGGAAGAATCTGAAGCACATGGGATTAAGCCAGTGAGGTGTGGAGCAAGTCAGACATACAGAATGGAGAAGAGGTAAAGAGCCACGTGGCAGAATGTAGATTAATAGAAATGTGTTAACTTAAGTTATAAGGGTTAGTTGGAACAAGCCTAAGATATGCCCAAGCTTTCATAATTAATAATAAGTCCCCATGTCACTATTTGCGGGCTGGTGGTTCAAAGAAAGCCAGCTACAGTATGAGATTCCCTGATAGTTAACCCCAGGCTCCTACTACCCAAAGTGTGGTCTCTGATCCAACTGTGTGAGAATGACCAGAGGACTCAGAACACAAAATCTGGATCTATTACCTCCAGAATCAGACTTCATAGGTTTCAAAGATATATTGTGGACACCCAGATTTGAGAAGCAATTTCTAAGGCTTATTATTGAAGTTTGATATTCTGATCCAGAATGGACTCACAGATTCCACCAAGGCCCAATATACACAATTATGACACCAGTCAGTTCGACCAGCTCATAAACAAGCTTGAACCTCTGAAACTATCAAGAATATACCAAAACTTTGAATGTTTGACTTATAATGTGTTATGAATATGGTGTCCTTAGTCATGTTTGGCTTTCAGCATTTAAAGTTGTGATAATCTGAGTAATATAGGACATACCTAAACTACAACACAAATTATGGGTCACAAAGAAGAGAAATCAATAGAAATTGTGCTTCAAATAATTGTACCAAAATACGATTTTGGATGTTATTAGCTGTTAATAGAGTACTAAAATAATTTTCCTTATTTTTATTTCTCTTGCTAACACAACTACTCGATAGGAAAAATTGCCTCTGTGGAACACAATTTACCCCTACTAGAAAGTTCTGTTTACAATCAAGAAGGAACTTGTAAGATAATTCTCTTTACACATGTAGAAAACACTGCTGAGTAGTAGAAATACCAACCTAGCCAAAGACTGGATGAGCTAAATCAAAAAGGAGCCATTCTTCCCTCAAACACAGGTATACAGTGTAATTACTCACAGAGATTCACTCACTCTCCATATACTCACGAAATTTACATTGCCTATCTTTTAAAAAACATGTGAGCAAAGGGAAATGGCATGAGAGCACCACATCTAACTATCCATCAAAACCACTGTCTTGGGAGAAATTCCTAATCCATCCTCTACTTGTATCCTCTGGTGCAGTTAACATCATTGAGTGTGTAGAGAATAGTGGCCAGATAGCTAGACAACAGCCCACATCACCAGAGGAAAGAGTGTTCTTAATGCCAAGGGGACATACTCCTGCAGATGCTTTCTATTTACTCCTGCCAAATAGCCTCATCTATGTGCTAAGCTGGAACTAACCAACTTCCTGCCAGCTTGTGTCAGTGTCAGAAGAGGAAAACAAATGAGTAAAATCTCCCTGTTTCCCCAACCGTGACCTCAACAAAGTGCCATCCAGACTGACAATGTTTAACAGGAAACAACAGAAGAATCCTTACGATGTTATGCGTGATAATGAACACAAACTGCCAACCTGATAGAATCTAGAGTCACCTAGAAGACAGGCCTCTGAGCATAACAGTGAGGATTTGTCTAGTTTAGGTTCATTGAGCTGGCAAGATTCACCCTAAGAGTGGGCAGCATCATTCAAAAGGTGGGAGTCTTGTACTCAGTAGAAGGGAGAAAGTGAGCTGAACACTAAGCCTTCATCACTCTGGGCTTCCTGACTACACATACCATGGGACCCACTGCCTCATATTCCTGCCACCATAAGGAACTTCTTGCTCAGAACTGTGAAACAAAATAAACTACTCCCATACTCTTCATGAAGGATATCTGTTCTACACTCAGAACTGCTGAAACACAGGCCTTCATGGACGCTTGCACTGGCAAAGGCTAGAGATACTGTGGAAGTGGAACCATGCCTTCCACGTCTGGATATTTCATTCTCTTTGCCAAACTGATCCCTGTGAGATCTCTTTATTTATTTGGTTTTTCAAGACGGTGTTTCTATGCGTATCGCTAGTAGTCCTGGAACTCTCTCTGTAGATAAGGCTAGCCTCTAACTTAGAGATCTGGGATTCCTCTGCCTCCTGAGTGCTGGGATTTAAAGTGGGCACCACTGTGCCTGACTTTACTGTGAGATCTAAACTGGACCGTAAAAAGTCAACTCTTCAGAAGCTTCTGGAACCACAGAGGGGAAAAAGCTTATTCAATGCTTAGATCACAGTGTTAGCATTCCCATTTGTATGTCAGCACTGCTCATGAGCAGCATGCTGAAGGTAAATCTCATAAAGAAGAAAAAAGAATTATTATATGGAAAGAGTAGTGAGCCCTGATAAACACAGGATGGGATCAGCTCACAACTTTAGAGTTTTTCCGCTTATGAAGAGTCAACAAATTCCATATTTCCAGCTATTCTGATTTCAATTGATTTTCCCTATTTTTTTCCCAAGACAGGGTTTCTCTGTGTAGCTCTAACTGTCCTGGAACTTGCTCTGTAGACCAGACTAAACTCAAGCTCAGAGATCCTCCTGCCTCTCTCTGCCTCCCTAGTGCTGGGATTAAAGGCATGCACCACCAAGACCCAGCATGTTTTCCTATTCCTAATAAAGAGAAGTGCCCAGGGAAGTGGGCTCTGGGATGTCTTTCTGTATGCTGGGAATATATGTGGCTCCCATTAGATAATAAATAAAGCTGCATTGGCCTATGGCAGGGCAGGATAAAGTTAGGCAGTACATTCAAAGTGAGGAAGAGACAAAGAAGGGTGGAGTCCAGAGAGACACTGTGGGGCGTTTACCCAACCACCCCCACAGTTCCCCAGAGTTTTCTTGAGTGCGAGCAGCAGGAAATATTAGATAGAAGGATTTATTGCGGAGAATATCGCGGAGATAAACAGATAGAAAATAAAGGATAGCCTCGAGAGGGCCTGGAACCTATTCCAACGGGCCCCGACTGTCTCGGCCCCAGGGTTTTTATAGAGACGCCAAAGGGTGGAGCAAAAGACCTCCTCCCCCAGCACAGGCAAGTGCAGACCATCTCAGACACCTGCACTCAGGCCCGTGGTCTAATCATCCTCTATGTGGACCTGCTGGGTAAAGCCACGAGGAACCCGAGAACGGGCTCCCACAGGTCCCCCTTTCTTAATATATAAAAAAATAACTATAATGGCTTACAGCAATCTCCATAGCTGTTACACCTCCCAGTATGGGAGTAGAGGATGATATAGATGGCATTTCTCTTTTGAATTAGGTCCAAGGTGACTACAGCAGTCTTAGCTGCCTCAAGCCCTTTCTAAGCCAAAAACTCTTAAGGCAACTACAAACTTAAAGAATCCCTTAGCTTCATCATTACCATTAACAGGTTAACATAAACAGTGCTATACATAGCCACAATTCTCTGTCTTACAACTCAAAGCAAACTCTTAACAGAACCATTTGAATTAGCATATATGGTGCTATATATAGTTAACAATTTTCTCCGTCTTACAACTTTAACTCAATCATTTGAATTTTCTTGTTAACAGAACATAGGAAAAACTTCGATGTATTCACATCAAACTTAAATATTTCCTTAACTCCACAAAACCAGGGTGCATTAATATCAATAGGTTTCTGCAAACATAATTCAATCTCATAACTCCTCCTTTTCTTTATAATTTTTTAAACAAAATCTCAAACCTAGTTAGAAGAACCCAAACTCATACAATTCCTACAAACCCATATTGAAAAGCAATCTTCTCAATCTAACCATTAACACTTTGAAAACTTAGCAAAACATCCAAAAGCAGTTTCTTAATAAAACTCTTTAAACTTTAAAAGTAGTCTCTTAATATACCCCATTTGCATTTCTTACTAACAAAAACATGACATTAATCCACTCAACTTTTGAAATTAGACTAAGAAATATTAACTCTCCCCCTTTTCTTTATAATTTAAGCAAAATCTCAAGCCTAGTTAGAAAACCCAAACTTCTGTTTAAACAGTTCCGTTTGTAACACAAACCAGTTCCATAAGTAATTCCATTTTACATAAACAGTTCCACAAAACAATTCATGAATCACCAGTTAATAAAGCATATATGCACACACAAAACTGCATCTTGATTCTAGGTAGAAATAAATTTCTTCATTTAAACAGTTCCATTTTTAACCCAATTCCAGCAAACAGTTCTAGGTCATTACTATGAATAAACTCAAAATTGTCCCATTGCAATGAAATCTCTACTGTTCATTTCATTTCTTAAGTCCCAAAATTCACATGATAAATTCTGGTACGAGCCTTCCAAATATGAAGAAATCCATAACCAAAATCTTTGTAGTTTTATCTCATTTTAAGTTCAAAAAGTTCAAACAAGAAATAAATTCTAGTATCAGGCTTTCACTTCCAAATATGAAGAGATGGTTTTCAACCAAAACTTTTTGCCGTTAACAATTTTACTTCAACCAAGCGTCTCTGCAACTTTTGTTCTCACAGACAGACCTTTTTAGGTACAGTAGTATTCTAAACCGCACCGTTTTTGATGTTAGCTCAGGTTTTTCTGTGTTGCGTTGATTTTCCATGAATCTCAGCTGCGGATGCCTTGTGCTAGTTCTGGCGTCCGCCATTCTTAGCTTCTTAGCGGCTTCTGGAGCTTTTGAAAAACCGCTCAGACTGCCTGCTTTGCAGTCTGCTAGGACACTAACTTCTGTATGTCTCAGGTTCTTTCACCATATACATTAAGAATAGACTTACACTTAACATTTACACTTTACAAACTCACATATAACCTTTTGCCTTGCAAAGCATTTAGACTCACATTCAACATCTACATTTTACAAACTCATATAACGTATTAACATCTACTTATTTATACTCCTTAAGGAAACTATAGAACTACTTTAGCAAATATATTTCTTATTACTTATATATTTCTTATATTCATTCCATCTTATTCTTATTTAAACTTACATTTACAGCTAACATCTTTACTTCTTACAAGCTTATCACTACATGTCTTAAGACTACCTTAGATACTTCTTGCAAGCTTATATTCTTAAAGGATCTATAGATCTATTTTACAAACTTATATAGGGCTACCATTAGCATATATTTAACTTAGCAAACACCTAAAGATTTTTTAACACAGATCTAACAAGAGAATTTTTATAAACTTACATATCTTATTTTCATCTTTCTATTTCTTACTCTTAATTATTATCACTATCTCTATTAGAAAGATTCTTAACTAGACAGGAAGTACGTACATCATTGCTAACGTTTAGAGTGTATAGTCAGCTTTGTTATAAAGCACTGGGATTTAGTGAGTGTTGTTATAGAATTGTGATAGTTGTTGCTAGGGGACTGTAACCTTCCCAGGATGACGCCACACTCCAAAGTTGCCAGTTCTCTCAGCCGTTCCGGACCCAGCAGAGATGCACTGTCAGCAGTAGACGGTGTTTAACTAGAGGCTGTCCCTTCACCCAAATTCATAATAGTTCCCCTAAGTGCTTCAATTCAGACAAACATTTCTATTACAGCAGTATTTTTGGTTTGTTCTACCTAAAAACTTCACTTCACACTGACGGTGAAATTACCATATTTAGCTGCTGTAAGGTCTTTGCCAAATACCGCACAGCTATTAGGTGATATAAAGTATTTTTCTAAAGGAGCTAGTAAAGCCAAAAGTGGCACAGCTCTGAACTATATTTAGTATTTTTACATCATTAGCTTTAACTCCTGATGTTAATAGCAGCTGTAATATTTAGCATTGATTTCTTATAAGGAACTTTCAGGTGAAGCAACTCTTTTGTAAGACAGCTAGATTTTCTGAAGTTTGTTTCCCATCTATAAAGCAGTCATTTCTTTTTGAATGCCTGTTTCTTATCCCCTTAATTAGATTTGCAAAGGAATCACTCATTGCAGGTTCTTTGTTCAAGAGGTAAATAACTTTTAATTTCACATAAGTTTTTTCATATCTAAGACAACGTTCAGTGTATAAACTGCTCTCTCTTGCTGTCTTAAGGATTTTAAAGTGGCTTGTTTGCTCTTAAAGGTAGCCTTTTGTCATCCAACTACCGTAAAACTTTGCACAGCTATTAGGGTAAATAAGGCATTTTACCAACCCCCAAACCGCGAAGTGCCTAGTTCCATATCCTTTCAATGTTTCATTGGAACTGACACTTAAAACTCTTAGATGATTTTCCTCCTTATTCTTTTAAAAGCTGTATTTTAAGTTTACCATGAACGTATTTTCGAGCTGACAAAACTATTTCAGGGCAATGTCACCATCTTTAGCGGAAAAACTACCTTTCCCAGAATGCATTTCCCTTATATCAGTCCATAATAATATCAGTCCCTTATATCAGTCTTTTATATCATTCCCTTATATCAGTCCCTTATATCATTTCCCATCAGTCATTTCCCATAGTTCTTTTCGGGTCCGAGAGTCAACTGGTTCTCTTTTACCAGACTTGCTTACAAATTCTTGCCTGGGAGGCCTGAACAAAGTTTTTTGCTTTTGCAACGGGAGATTTGAACAGGCATTTTACATTTTCAATTATGGGACATTGGGAGGTTTCTGGTCTCTCCTCAGCTGGCTTTAACAGGTGTCTCTCCTTTAATTGACACTGGCCCCCAAATCAGAACTGCACCTGCCTCATTAGCGCGCATTGAGGTGGGCAATTTCTGATAGCAACTTTCCTCGGGGCTTGTGTTTGTCTTAGCCAGTCAGTGAAAAACAAGATCATGCACTACAGCTTTTCCATAGCTCTTTCGGAGAGATTTTTCTCCCACTGATCTATCTCATTTTGCTTGTTCCTTCCCCCCCCCAGATGCAGAGCTTCAGGTATCTGTCTGCGGCTCTGTACCTCTGCTAGCTGCCTTTGGAAGTAGGGGCTTTTTCCCCCCAAAATCTGCCCCAAATTCTAGCAGCCTTTCACAGGTCACATAGTTTTCTGGGGAGGATTATGTCCCTTCTCTGTTTCTTCAGAGTCTTTCTCCCAGACAGTTCCCAGTTTGGTCTCAGTTTATCCCCTCTACCCCAGAAACAGTTTCCCACACTACAGTGGCGGCTTTCCCTGCTACTGAAGGTAGGAGTTTTTTGTCTGTTTCTGTTTTAAGGGTCTGTGTGGTTTGCGTACAGACTGAAAGTCTAACAAGAGAGGTTTTTGCCATTTCTAAACTCCCGTTAGGACAGGTTTTTTGTCTCATCAGGCCTTCACCTGGCCCAGTCCCCCAGTGGGTTGCATTTGCTTATCTGGGTGCTGCTCAAGGACAGAGCTTAGGCCAGAGGCAATCACCCCTCAGGGCTACACTCCCTCATCTCAGGGAGTCAGTTGAAACAAAGCTTTTCTCTAAGAGGTGCTTTCTGACAGAAAAGGAAGCTTTACTCCTGGATAGTTCTGTTCTGCCCTGGCTGGGCTCTTTCCCCAGACAGCGTTCTGACTCAGCAGCACAACTGCTTCAGACACAGTTCAGCTTTACTGTTTTCCCAGAAAGGTCCTTACTCTGATAGGAAAGCTTTTACTCAGATTTCTTTTTGCAGCTGTGGACCTATCAACCCAGGACTTGTAGGAAAGTGGACAACTGTGCCATTCCCACTGGCTTTAGTTTTGTTCATTGGCAATCTTCCCCTGGGTCCTGCACCTTCCTGCCTCAGCTCTGTGCTCCAGGAAGTTTCAACTGCAGGAACCCTAGTATCCCCAAAATGCATTCCAACTCAGAGACGCTGGCCAGTCGCCTCTGGGTTTTTGGTCAGAAGCGAGGATACAATGCTAACAGTTTGCATTGCTTGAGGGGATCTTTGCATTAGGACAATTAGGAGCACCTTTTCAAAGACGCTCACTCAAACAAAACCCTTGATGCCTCAGTTCGGCTGTAACTGAAAAGTTTGGCTTTTTTGCTTTTCTCAGGTAAAGTTTCCTGCCCTTTTGGGCTCTCCGTAGCTCTTTACCCACACTCTGACCCACTGTCTTTTACTAGCTTGAAGAGACAGAGCTTAGAAGAGGTTTTTAGGAACTTGTCCCTGCCTCCTGCATTGCAGTGAGGATTTTTAAAGCTTGAAAGAACTTAGGTTTTGCTGTCTTCAGAGGTTTGTGTTTTCCCTTAGAGCTAATCACAGGTGGTCCCCATACTAATATCTTCAGGTGATTCTAATTTTTGCCCTTTTGAGAGAAAGTTAAAGGCTTTAGTTTTTAAGTTTAAGATTAAGGCTTTTTAGAGAGATTTTTTCCCCCCAAATTTTCCAAGAAAAGCTTTATAGTTTAAGATTTTTTTTTCCCCAAGAGAAAGACCAACTTTTCCCAAAACTTCCCAACTTTAAACTTTTTGGCTTTTTACACCCCCATTTTTGCCTCAGGGAGAAATCACTTTCTCCTGCCGCTTGGACTTAGCATTTCAGCTGTCCCCAGGTCAAAAGCTTCCATAGGAAACTTTTTCTTCCCCATAAGCTCAAAGAAGAGCTTTTTTACTACCCAAAAAGCCCAAAGATTTTTTTCCCAGTTTGCGTTTATAGCCCCCAAAGTTAGAAAATTGAAGAGTTTTTCTGTCTAGTTGCCTATTTTTTTTTCCTACACAATCTTACACTTCTAAGTTTTTCCTACACTATTTTACTACCCTATGCCTTATACTTATTTTTCAGATAGAAATTGAGAAAGGGATAGAAGATAGAAAATTTTGACAGAAGAGAATTTCGCTGCAGCATCGGACATCCTTCCAGTCCGCTTTCCTTTTCTCTCGAGGATAAAACCCCTGCCTCTCAAAAATATATATATAAAAAATATATATTTTCCATAACACCGGCATGCCTCATCCACTGGCAGGGCTGAACTCAGCACTTTCGCCAAAAACTCTGTAATAAAACTTATTTTCCTTTATCTTTAGTCCCTATTACTTTGTCTTTAGTCCCTGTTCATTTGTCTTTAGTCCCCCCTTTTTTTTAGTCCCCCCTTTTTTCTTTAGTTCCTTTTTTTTTCTTTAGTCCCTGTTCATGGCGCCATTCTGTGGGGCGTTTACCCAACCACCCCCACAGTTCCCCAGAGTTTTCTTGAGTGCGAGCAGCAGGAAATATTAGATAGAAGGATTTATTGCGGAGAATATCGCGGAGATAAACAGATAGAAAATAAAGGATAGCCTCGAGAGGGCCTGGAACCTATTCCAAAGGCCCCGACTGTCTCGGCCCCAGGGTTTTTATAGAGACGCCAAAGGGTGGAGCAAAAGACCTCCTCCCCCAGCACAGGCAAGTGCAGACCATCTCAGACACCTGCACTCAGGCCCGTGGTCTAATCATCCTCTATGTGGACCTGCTGGGTAAAGCCACGAGGAACCCGAGAACGGGCTCCCACAAGACACCAGCCCACCACCAAAGGAGCAACAAGATGCCAGTAGACCAGTAACACCAATATAGATTAATAGGAATGGGTTAATTTAAGATGAAAGAGCCAGCTAGCAAGAAGCTAAAGCCATAGGCCACACAGGTTGTAATTAATATAAGCCTCTGAGTGCTTATTTTTTAAGTAGCTGCAGGACCTCTGGTGGGAGAGATTTGTCCCAACCATGGGGCTGGGTGGGACACAGAGAAACTTCCATCTACAGAAGTCAGCAGAGTCAGAAAAATAGACAGGGTTGGATTTAGTGGCAGGTTTAAATTTACCCCGTTTGCAAAGCAATAAGTAAGTTCCTGTCTACATGCCCCAGGCCTGGGGGTGAAGGTTTGGGGGAGATGTCAGAGTATACAGGAGGTTTTTCTCAGCCTTCAGCAAACCCTTACAAAGAGCAAACAATTTTGTGTCTGAAAAAAAAAAACTGAGAAACAGAGCAAGGAAAGAAAAGAAACATGTGACTACAGAGGCACAACTCACCCATGGCCAGCAACTTGAAATTGACTGATGAGAAAACCAGGAGCCTTTGCAGACTGAGCAGCCACATACAGTCCAATGGTCCTAGAGTTTCCCCAACAGCCAGAATACAATGCACATGCTTTCAAATACACCAAACAGCTGAGTGGGAAGGATACAGAAACAGTGACAAACCAAGCTGATAACACAGATTTCTTTGTACTCCGAGCCCAAAGGCACAAGAATCCTATAGAAAGGCCTTCATCTCGCCTGTACCAAACCTTCAAGGCAAAGAGGAACATGAGTGAAAGGAACAGTAGGCTCTAGTTTTGTGCCAATTAAAATTGATGAACATATTTTATCTTGTAAAGAAAAATTAATTCCCCAAAGATAGAATTCAAGATAACAGATGGGTGATACAAAAGCTAGTAATGATCAGCTTCTCATTTATACTGAAGCAGAGACTCACATACATTATTAATGTCAAATAAACACCTCTGTCACTTGTGAGCAGTAGTTTTATCCAACTATTCATCTATAATAATCACACTGGCAGGACACATCGCATCGAGGAATGAGAAGGAAGGCAAATGGCATTAATGTAGAATATTTAATGTTTTTAATAAAAATAACAGGAATTTGTTTCCTTTACTTTGAAATCCTTTATATTACTGAGTAGTAAGGGAGATGACAGTACCCTGAGTACCACCCCAAGATCACAGTACACTCCTCACACATTTGGATTTCATCTAATAAAGAGTACGAGTTTGTAACATGGAGTACACCATGCATCATTGGAGATAGATTTCTTTATAGTTCAGAGAATCTACATTATAAAGTAAACATATTTGAAGTTTCCACACTTATTTACTATGATAGATCACTCTATGTGTCAGCTTGGCTAGGTCACTTACCCAACATTTGGTCACATACAAGTGCTGAGACAATGCTTTGCCTTGCCCAAGGTTATTCGATATTGTGCAAAACAGTGATTTTTCAGACTGTGCTGTCCCCTAAGATACACCACTTGATAAGTAGCTTTTTGACTACATCCTCAGGAAGAAGGATGGATATAGACAAATTCCCGCATCTATAAACACCTCTGTGGCAGAGACCAACAAATAACTTATTCATAAAAGTAGAAAGGCTGCCACCCTATATATGTCAAAGTCAAATGGGACAGTAGGAGTATATGTGCATATTAATATCCCTATGAGGAGAACCAGGTCTAAAAATGTGGACACATCAGACAGGAGAAAGTCCAAGTTCACCCTCTCCTTATTAAGAAGTGGGCACTTACTTAGCACTGTGATGGCCAGGCCTTATTGGGCATCTTTTCTCTACCAAGCATATATATCCAGGGACTAACAGTGAGAGAAATTCCACTGTATCAGATTTAGCTTTAACTCAGCTCAGTCCCTATAATTGATGTACCTTACACAAATTGTTCTCTGTCCTCTCTCCTGTTTCCCCATGTGGACCTACCATTCACCCTTTTGCCCATTCAATCATCTCAATCTACTTCTGTTCTTCACTGCTATAGCCTGTACCACATCTCACAGATATGGCTCAACTATGATGCAGCAGCCAGACTCTACAGCAGCAGTAGCAATATCAGCAGGACTTCATGCTGAAACAGTTACTGTATACCTACAGAAACTCTCTTAGCATATCTCTCAGCTTCTGTCTCATGGGCCTATTTTGAACTCTGCTGGGGCATGGTTAAATCTTTACAACCATTATGTAACATGGATAGATAGATAGATAGATAGATAGATAGATAGATAGATAGATAAATAGATAGATAGATAGGCAGGCAGACAGATAGATGGGAAGATAGATAGATAGATAGATAGATAGATAGATAGATAGATAGATAGATAGATAGATAGATGAATGCTAGATAAACAGACAGATTTACTGCATGGTGATAGAATGTGATCTGAGAGTTAGTATTAGTAAGTAATATTGGAATAAAAGATCTTATATTTGCCTCAAGCAGTTACTAAGGGAAGTTGGACTACTTGAGAAACTGTTTAAAAAACAAGCACCTCATGAATTTATTGTTATTCATGAAATTCTGACATCATGGAAAGGTCTAAAGTGTTCATATCATGTTTCTGACATAGTGTGCTCATGACAGGGTAGCCCACAGAAGGACTTCTACCTCAAGATGAAATCTGTGGGCATATTTCACCATACATACTTGACTTCAACTCTTACTTGAATTTGCAGTCTGTTTCCTTGCCCTATAGATTTTGTACTTGTCGGTTGCCACGATTCTGTCAATTTTTAAAAATAATCTTCTTTCTCTGAATATGTATAACATGTATGTGTATATGTGCACATGCACAGAACACAGCCACACATCACACATTTTATTAATGTGTGTACACCTGTTCTTTTTCTCTGGAGTGGTCTCTTCTTGACGTGGTATTTAAGTATCACTGCAAACATCTTGGCTGAGTTCTACCATTGTGGTTCCAATATGAAATATCCTCCATGGGCTCATGTATTTGAATGTTTAATTCCCAAAAAAGTGTGCAGTTGGGGAAGTTTTAGAATCTAAGGGAGTGGAGTCTCACTGGAGGAAGTGGATCAATGGGTGATGGTATTGAGGTTTTATAGTCTAGTTCCACTTCTTTCTCACTCTCTGATTCCAAACTGTACTTGAAATATGATCAGCTATCTTAGTCGTGACTCCATGCCTTCTCCAACCAAGAAGGAAGGAGCCTCTTGAGATACACCCTATCATAAACCCTTTCTCTCTTAAGCTGTTTCTTGTCAGGCATTTGGGCATGGCAACAATACAATGACTGATACAGCTACCATCCATGAGAAGTCTGTACTCTTCATGACTGGAGGAAATGCAACAAGGTGATCACAGGTATGTGTCCTCAGTCCACTGTTAGACTTGATGATAACCTACTTCATCCATTCACCAGCCAGGAGTGGCATGCTTTACGAGGCCATGTTCATACAGAGACTGTTTGGTAATCCGACTCAACCCAGGTCCTGCCACAGTGTACTGTCCTCTGGCTGTGGTTCTCCATCAGTCTGCAGGCATGTTTGTGTTTCTGGAATTTGCTTGGCCTGCTGTTGCTGCCAAACTTTCACTTGGGCAATGTGGATTTCATTTGCAATTTTGGTAAACACAATATGTTCAAAAGGTACTGATGGGAAAAGGAATCCCCAAAACTGTCTTGATATTCAAAACTGGCTAGAACAAGCTATTTATTTTTCAATCAGCATGAGACAATTTGGTGAGGACAAGGGGCAGCTGACTTCATTCCACAATTTCTAGAAACTACAAGTAAAAGATTCTGAGTGTATTTCCAGTCCGACAGCTATGATATATTTTGTTCTCCTACCTAAAGTCATCTGTGAGTTTTTTATTTTTTCCTTGTTTGTTTACTTCTGTTTTCCTTCTATATACTCAAAATTGGTTTCTTCCTCTTAACTGTTCTACACTCTTAGATGCACACAATGTATGTATCACCTACGCTCTCTGGTCCTACTTTGTTGTTTTTAGTTTGCTATTTGAGACAGAAGTTTCATGTCCTTCAAATTGGTCTTGAATGGGTTACATAGCCTAGAAAGGCTTTGAACTTCAAAACTTCTTGATTCCATTTCCCAAGTGCTGGGATTAGATGTGTGTGCCACTAGGGATTCAACTCAAGGCTTTCTGTATGCATGGCAAACATTTTGCCTGCTGATGTATATCCGCAGTACCTTGTAAAATTTCAGTTGTTAGTTTTTCAATACTTACTACAGCCCAACCTACAACCTACAAGATACTATAAGAATGTCACAAATGCGATTCTGTGATACAATTCATTATAACCTAATTGATGACTAAAAACCACAAAGAGCTCAAAGAACTATGGTGTTGTATATACACTATACACTTGGGAAATAGACTTGGGAGGACCCAGAGTCAAAGGCCATCCTCAGCTATAGAGTGAGCAGTGCTGAGCTTAAAGTCAGTATGGGCTACATGAGACTATCTCAAAAATAAAATAAATCTCCAAACAATAGAGGACAATTGAGATCTTACAAAAATCTATTCTTCAAATTCAAAATAAATAATCTTGATCAATCAGCTTTGCTATCTTGGCCCTAAGTGAAAATCTAGTGGCAGAAACAAACACATGACAAGAATTTACAGGGAAAGTGAGGAGATACAGTGAGAAAATTCACTTGTGTAAACACAGGGCACTTCTACATGCAGTGAAAGGAAACTGTAACTGTGACAATTTGCATTGCAAAATTACCACTGACAGAACATAAGCCCTTGGAGTGATTTTAGCACTATCCAGTCAACACACATACATCTAGTAAAAAGATAATGTACATGTAAATTTCAAAAACTTAGATTGATCATGGGAAACAATGTCCTACATATAAATCATATGAATTATAGCATACATTTGAAAACATAATCAAGAAAGAAACATAAGGGAGGGCCAAAATGTACATATTTGAATGTTTGTTCATAAAGACTACATTAATTATTTGCCATGAAGAGAAGACACACCTGGAAATGAGCAAGGGTATGCCATTAGTATGTTAACCCATGCACTTTTAAATGATGAGAGGCCTACCCACTTCCCAGAGAATCACTTCTTCTGTTTTTCTCTGAGTGTCTTTCTTGCCTACTTCTCTGTCACTCTTCCAATGTTTTTGTTTTCCTCTCTTGTTAAATCAGCTTCAAATACGGGAAGCACATTTACACTTGCAGAATGTAAAGCCTCTCAAAACTAGAAAGTGGATACAAATCTGCAAAGAACACACCTGTTCTGCAACCTCTCCCCCTCTAGTCTCCCGTTCTATGAAAATCTCACTTCAAAAACATTTTTGTTTCTGCCACTTGAATCTAACTCCTTTTGTCACAAGGAGTTTGTCATAGTCTCCAAGAAGCACCACTTGCAAAGCCGATTCTCAGGTGCTCTTGCTGATGTTGCTGTTGCTGGTGTACTCAGGCTTGGCAGTCCTAAAAGCTCCTCTCTGTGTAACTCACTTGTTCAAGGGTAACGCGCAATTTGGAAGGTCTAAACATCATGCCTATGTTAATGAATCTCTAGACACTGTCTCCGGCTTGACCCTTCTTCTATATGTACATACTTCTACACTGATATCTTGTTGCCTGTTAGGTTTTTTTAATTCAAAATGGATATCATAAGTTGATTCATCTCACAAACCTACTCAACCCATGTTGTCTTCCCCTTCAGTTGGTGCCTACACTACCTCTGATCATTCTGATCTTAGCCTTCCTTTTTTCATTCTGTACCATATGGACTAAGTGATTTAGTAAAGTCTTTCATTCTTAAATACCCAACATGTGGTCACCTCTCTACCTTACTGTCCCCTCCTAGCATGAGTCATTACCTGAACTGATGACATAGTTTGTTAACAGGTCTCTATATGCCCACCATTTCCTCCTTATCATAGACCTACATTTATCTAAGGCTATGTCAGGTTATGCACTATTAGTTCAAAACATTCTGAGCTACAAGGCCCTATCAAATCTAGCTGCTGATTAGTTTTCTAAAGTGTCCTATACCACTCTCCTTTTTGCTACAGCATCCAACACACTAGTCCTAACGTAGTAATAATCACCCCTATATGTGATCCTAGGCCTTCACTGCTCTCTATGGACCAATGATTTCTCAGGTACAGCCAAATTCCATAAATCCTTCATTTCTATGTGTCACCTCTGTCTATGTGCCCTCTGTCAAATTCTAGCCACGTTCCCATTGCCTGGACTCCACTCTCCCTGACCCTGATCTACTGTGGTTTCATTTCCCATCACACATCAGTTCTTATACACTATAATTTACCACCACTGTCATTTTCCCACCATCACGTTCAAAGCTCCAGAGAAACAGGTGCCGTTCTGCTTTGATCACTGATATAGTCCAAGAAGCTCCAATACCTTCTATCTTAAATGAGAAAAACTCAGCAAACATTTGTTGATCAGAACACTCAAAAAATTGTACTAAGTAATTGAAAAAAATCTCACCTAAATTATATAAAAGGTAAATATCAAGTTTAGTGGCAAACATCAGCTATCCCAAGAAACCAACAGTGAGCTGGAATGAACAGCCTGCCCTGGGCTTCAAGCCAGGTTTTATGGCTCAGCCTTGAAGAATTTCTTCAACTCCTCTTTCACAATGTTCTTTCTCTATAAATTAAAGATCACTTTTCAGGGTTTTGTTGTTTTCTTTTCAAGATTAAGTATATTGACACGTCAAGTTATATATTTACAAGGGGAAGATTCTATGATGACTCTGATGGCCACCCACTATTCCTTTTCAACCTGGCCGGTTGGGATGTGCTGTCACTTTTCATAAAGCAAGTGTTAAAAATATACCATAATTACAATGTGCAGCCGCATTCAAATCCCCAAATAAATCTTATTAAGTCACAGTTCCTTAAAGAATGATGGTTCCTTGGGCATTCTCATTCAAGCAGAAAAATCTTGAAATGCCCAAAGGGCAGCCTTTGACCAGGGATTAATAGGAGATGCCAAAAGAATCTGTGTAAAAGGCGTCATCTCACAGGGTGAAGCCAGGACAATGGCAGCTTGCTTTAGCAGCAAGGAAAGGAGAGAACTGTGCGGTATAAGGTTCCCAGACTCACATCTTACGCTTACCAGCCTTCCTTTTGCGGATCACAGTGAACCAATGACATGGCCTTCCTTCTCTGAAAACAGGAACAATCCATAAGACCCTTGTGAGGACTAGTGAACAGCCACATATGAAACCCATCGCCTATTCAGGAATATTTTTTGGACAATTAAGCCTGAGGAATAAACATAAATTTAATGTATAGACCCACCTAGTTAGAGTATTTTCTCCTCCAAATGAATAACGGTGAGAGAAGGTTTGTCTACAGATTGTTCATAGGTAGAAATACAAGGAAAATCAGAAACGGAGGAGGTGTATGAAGTATATACATTACTCATGTCTCTCACTTTTTCCAAATAGGATCTTTCTATGTAGTCAAGGCTGATCTTGAACTCCCAACCCCCACTTCACCCTCCCAAATTCTGGGATTACAGGTATGTTATAGTATTCTTGACTATAAAGAACATCTTTACCTCTCACCTTCAGGTCATCTATAGAGTGTCTGCTCTCTGACTCAGGACATTTGGAAACTAGTGACCCTGTTCAGCATAAATTTAGATTCTCTGGGAAGAGGTAGCAGAGCCTTGTCCAGGTCACCCAGCACCTCTTAGATATGTACTTTCTGTTTTTAATATTTATTTATTTAGTATGTATTTGTATGTGTGTGTATACATACAAGTCGTGACACACAAGTGGAATTCAAAGGATAACTTGGGGAAATTGATTCTCTCCTCCCAAGTGGGGTCCTAGGTTTGTACACAGGTAGCCAGGCTTTGTAGCAAGTGCCCTTACCTACTAAGCCATCTCAGCAGCCCTGACCTGAGACATACACTTTCTGAAGCTGCATTCCAGACTACATTAGTCAGAGGGTCTGGGTCAGGGGGTTAGCAATTTAAATCTGAAAAAATACTTGCAGATAAAGAAGATGCAGGCCAAAGCACCTCAAGTCTTCCACTCTGATAAAAGGAAGCTACTGATGGAGAACTGAGCTTGATTATCTATTGCTTTACCCTAAATTATGAGCTTATAAAGTTTGGTCACAAGAAAACACATTTGGAAAAGAAAGTGAACATGATATTCATCTAAAAGATCACACTGTTTGGGTAGTATATAGACTCCTCAACTCAAAAAGTATCTACTCAGCAACAACTCATAAGAATTCATGCCAAAATCAGAGCAAGACAGTGAGTAAGCAAATAAAAATACATACATAATTAAACTGACAAACAAATGTAGGCTACCCATGGGAATTTATAACAGTATAGTAATTCAAACACAGAAAGAAAGGGAAAAATGCCAAAAACAAATGTAAATTCTGCTACAGCAGATAAGAAATTAGCAAAGCTCTAGGTGACTCAAGATGTGACCAAAGATCCAACTGCAGCTTGTGGTCTAGGGGCAGAGAGAAAGTGGTAGACAGTTGTGGGAGACGGGACAAATTCCAGTGCTCAAGGGTCATCCCGAGTAGTTTGCCCTTTAATACTCTTGGGACAAAGATGCCAAAGGCTTAAAGAATGTCTGTGTTTCTCTAAATCCAATGAACTCAGCCCAGAGTGGAATTATAGCAGCAACTGAACCTCAATCAAGTGCCCAGAGATGGAAAGAACTGCAAACTGTCCAGAAAAGTGGGGAAAAGGAAGTAGACACAGCAAATAAGAATGGGAAGGACCTTCCATCTCAGGAATGACTTTCTGGGTAAATCTGGGTGATCCTGGAGTTCAAAATTAAGAAGGAAAAAGAGGAGGAGAAGGAGGAGGAGGAGGAGGAGGAGGAGGAGGAGGAGGAGGAGGAGGAGGAGGAGGAGGAACGCACGCGCATGCACACACACACACACACACACACACACACACACACACACACACACCCTTCTCTTCAACATGTGGCATGTGGCATAGTCTACCAATAATGGTTAAATCTGAGTTATGTGTAGCACTTCTAAGTGTATAGAAGTGTACTTGGACAGGAACAGAATAAGCCTTCAACTGATTAATTACTAGCACTGGAATAAAAACTATAATCTCATCAGTTTGGAATGTCAAGCAATAAGGAACTAAAATTACAGAAATACATTGTATATAAACTAAATCTGTTTATTCTCATTTATCAAGTCCCCAGAAAAAAAAAACAATTATATTATTAAAATCTGTCTGCAAACATACCCCAGTATTCAATTAGTAGATTTTAAAATATGATTTTAAAATTTTTTCTATCATTCATGTTGGCTACATACACTTAAAAATCTTTTTCTTTTGAGACCATGTAAATCTTGCCTAAACTTGCTATGGAGGCCAGGATGGCCTCAAACCCAAGAGATGTACCTGCTTCTGCCTCCTGAGTTCTGGGATAAAAGGCATGCCACATCTGGCTTTAAAAGTCAGTCTTATATCACTGATATATAGGTTGTATGCTGAATGTCCCACATGCCTAGTAAACAATTAATACATTGTTTTCATATTTCAACATTATGTACTCTCACAGGACCAATACAGAAATGTACTCAGGGAAAGAATTCTCAAATGAGCTTGGGATGATAAGAGCCAGCCAGCCATGTCTCAACATTTTCATAGGGGAATGCATGGCAGATACAAAGGTACCAAGGCAGGCATTGACCTGATTTTGTGAAACTGGAAACCAGTAATATGGCTGGGGCCATAATATTACAGGATCTGTAAACAATGCTCTTCTTGGTACACAGGACGATGGGGGAGGGTCTTGAGCAGGAAGATAATAGGATCTGATAACCCCTTTGCCAATGACTTTACTCTTGTTTTCTAATGAGACCCAGAATAACGTAAAGTTTCTGACTCTTGAGCATGTCTATGAACTTTGCGGTCAGCAAGCACCAGAGTTGATATGCATTAAGTGTAAGTTAACCTACTTAGTGTCATGTTTAATAAACCTGAGCTGTGCATATTTCATCAGGGATACCCATGCTATTAAAGACAGAAGGTCTCAATATACAGGAAGTCATGCCTATCTGCTCTGTGGTGTGTCGTGAAATAGTACATGTGCATGTGTGTAAAGGAAGAATATAAAAACCAAAACAGAATATGTTATTATTTCTGCACAATCTGTCTGCTCAAGGTCATAAAACCCTAAAGAGACAAAACTTCTCAGAGAGGAAAACATATATTGTGTTCCCTTAAGAATAGTTTCTAGGGATTAGTAGTCAGGCTGGGACTGCTTACGGCATCAGTGTGGTAGTTAGACACTCAGAGTGGCTGCAGTAGAATTCAGCCACACACAGCTTGGCTCAACCCAGCTACATACCATTTTTTTAAGCTACTTTATTTGGTGATTGCTCATCCTTATTTTCCACTCACTTCCCTCTAGTTTTAATTTGGTTTTTCTAGTTACCATGGTATCTCTAGAAGTCTTCTTAAACATCTCCCCAAACACAGGACTCTAATTAACAATAAAAATAGATAGTTGGCTTTATTTCATAGCTCCTTGTAAGCGATGTCAGTATACATGCACAGAAGAGAAAGTCTCATAATTTAAAAGGAAAATTTCCAATTGACAGGAATATGGTTTAAAAAAAAAGAAAGAAGGTTGAATCATAAGAACTTGAAATATCTTTTAAGTAGATGAACCAAAATTTCTATCTACAATGTGAGGTTTCAATGTAAGCAAAAATATAGCAATACTGGCCCATTCTTTCTAGTCTTCTCTGCTAACAGTATACACATTTTATTGATCTAGAGCCTTATCACAGGCCCACAGTCTTATCTACAAAACTTTAAATATCCTAGGACCATCCAACCTTTCTTTTATCAACTTAATTAAATACCAGAGCAAAATTGCAAGAGCAAAAAAAAAAATTAAGTATTTAATATTTCAGTCAGCTTCTATATGTTGTCCTCAGAGTAAATGCCTTGTCTTCATGACCTCACTCATTTAAGAAATCAATGATATAAATAAGATTATTCTGATGAAGTCTGCAGCTGACTGTTGGACTCTTGAGGACCTTCGGCCTTCATGACAAATGTGTGACTAGGACTTGGTAGCTTATTCACAGCCTAAGCTCCGTCACTTCTAGAGTCTTCGGTTCCCTTCAGAGCTATCGTCTCTTTTCTGTGAAGGAATGAAGCAGTTCACTTCTGAGTTATCCTATGGCACTATCCCTTTCTTTCTTTTTTTTTTTTTTATTGGTTTTTTGAGACAGGGTTTCTCCGTGTAGTTTTTGTGCCTGTCCTGGAACTCACTCTTTAGACCAGGCTGGCCTCGAACTCACAGAGATCCACCTGGCTCTGCCTCCCAAGTGCTGAGATTAAAGGCATGTGCCACCACTGCCCGGCTAGAAGTGCCCAGCTAGGTCACTATCTCTGCAGGAGTTAAGTTCCACATGACAACCTTCCTAGAGCAGTTTTGCTGAAACATCACGAAGTACAATGAACAACAATGACAGCAATAATTAAATGTGCCTCCATCACTCACTAGATCCAAGGATCATGAGAATATTACGAGAATCAGTTACTCATTTTTAGAATGAAAAGGTCTTTTACTGGAAATCCCCAGATCTCTACACAGAACCAGGGCCTCCATCATTCACCATCCCTCAGCCCACAAGCCTTCTTTCAATTCAGGAAATTGCCTCCGAGGATTTTAGACATGTGTTCCCTGAACTTCCTTCTTTAGCTTTGTCTTTCCACTAGACTCACTTAACCTCTTCGTTGAATAAACATTAGATTTTGTCTCAGAACTCTCTCTTCTTCCCAGAATCCTGCTTTCTGAACATTTAATCTTTCTCAGTATCTGACATTCATTCATTTAACAAGCTAAACTCTTCCTCCAGCTAAAAATGAACATTCTGTGAGTAGAAGCTAGGTCCACTTTTTTAAACTCCGAACACATGCACCACCCACAATACTGCCCTTATGTGGGTTCTACTAGGAATGGACTGGCCACTTTTTCCCCAATTTTATATTTGTCATTTATTTTAGGTGTCATCACAATAAGAAAAAATGTATTGCCTGAAGTGTCATTCATGAGTCAAGCAGATTAAGTCTATTAAAATACTCAAGCCTCAACTGGATTACACTGAATTAACAATGTAGAAACTCAAAGAACTTTATTAGACAGTCAACTTACAAATTCACGGACAGTGCACTCCTAGCTGTGGGTTTCGTTGTTGAGCCTAATCTGACTCCAAATGCTTGTGGGGGGGAGGGGGAGCCCATCAGTGTCTGCAACTTCCACTTCAATTTCTCACAAAAATAGAAAATACAGGAGTTATAAAAATGAAAAAAAAATTGCTAGTTCTCACAAGCAATTCTTACTGTAAAGCTTATTTTCATCAGCAGAGTTCATGGTGCATTACGTTTGCTCATTCACACTGAACTTAGGCAGTACATGGTTTTATTGTTATTAATAGTATTATAGTATTTCTGAATCCTTAGAAAAATGAATGTGTTGATTATAACAATACACAGCAAAATTTTATAGGAGAGATGCTTTACACATAAAATTCATTGACCATAGCAGCATCTTGGTCTTATTTTAATTCTTCTATTGATAAGAGATATAGATATTCTGATCAAGAGAGCAACCATTCTTCCCTGCAAACAGTTCTGCTGTTGTTGTTGGCTTGTTTGTGCTTATTGACAACTATTCCAACCATTGGACGTTTGCATAATTCCATTACCTGGACAATTCACTTCGCAATAAATGAAAGCTGTTACAATGGCTAGGTCTTAATACCATGTTTTGGATACTGCCAAAGACAAGCGATGTACTTCTGCTTTTTTAATCAGAGTGGCAACAAATTATCTATAGGAGCTACACTGCATGTTTCCAAGTTCATTTCTAATTTTACTGTCGTAGCAGCTTACTTTAGTTGAGCATTTCACAATTACAGTTAAAATTATCTAACAGAGGTGAGAAATATTCAAATTACAAGTTAGGAAAAAGCAAAACTCATGTAGTTGCTACATGATAAACTGTATCCTATGGGAACTGGAGGTAGGCTGATTGTATTTATACATGTGCAAAAATCTACCTTGCAATACAAGTGTAAAGAAGCTAAATCGAGTAATTTAGAAACCAATTATAACCTGCAATTTACTTTTATTCAAGCAATGACCTCAATGACTGCAATGTGGTGTTTAAATACAATAGGTCTTAAAGACAGCTGACGAATCTCCATTACTTCAAGGCTTTGTATAAAATGTTCCACCCTAACAATATAATCAGCATAAATCATGGCACTGCATCTACCTAAAGGGCCATCAACACATTACCACTGTAGTAGAGTTTCTATCATCTCAAGACAACATCATCTGTTTTTTTTCTTCTAAAGGATGAATAAAGATAATGTTTTCATTCTATAGAATGAAAGCTATGAAGCCTTCATAGTGATTCACAAGCCCACTTGGTTTGACCTCCCATTTTAACTCTGACATCATCCCTACATCTCATATTGTGTGTCCTGCCTACGCACCCCAGCCAGTTGATCTCCTTGACATTCTGCAGGTACACTTGGCATTCTCACTCTTCAGAAAACTAAACTACTGGTTCTTTGCCTGGCACCTAGTTATCCACATGTCTACTGTCTATTGTCCCTTCTTCCTGAAATTTTATCTTGAATGGCATCTTTTCAATGAGGGTCTCTCACCATTTTATCTACAACTAATAAAGATGCACCTTACCTTCTAGTATACAACCCCTCAAAGTTGCCTTATGATTACTAATGACACATCACCTCCTAAAATATTCTATACTCAACTAGGGGAAAACTGGATTCAAGGAAAAAGAAGTCAAGACTCCTTTTAACTGTAGAATTAACCACATTTTCATAGGTGTAATCTATTAATTTTTGTCATTAGTTTTGAAAAATTCTTTGAATACTTTTATGTTATACAACATAATGCTAGCATTTTTTTCTTTTACTATATGAAGGTACTTCAACAGTAATTTATATTTGCTGAAGCATTTCCCAGACAGAGCTCCTTAGAAGCACTAACCACATGACCCTGATCCACTTCAAAAGTCCAGTGGTTTTGAAAAAGCTAAACAAAGGAAAATAACCCTCATATTTCATATGTTTAAAAAGCTCACAGTATACGTACAGGTTAAGGAAACTTAAAACTTTGATGCATTCCTAATCATTATTGCTAAAGTGGTTATTTTTAGTCCTTTACCTATGATTATTAAAAGGTAAGCATTTTGAAAAGTGACTCAAAAGCAGTAATCATCCTGCTGTTACTGACTGTACCTTCCTTTTCACATCCCAACCCCTTCTGTCAAAGGGGACTTCTGTTTATCATAGCTATTAGGCCATCATCCTTAGGCTTAACACCAATCTATTTCCTTCTACACATGAGGAAACCCTTGCATTCTTAGCCTCTTGGCAGTTCTCAAACTGCTTTATAGTTATTGTAAATCCATTTTGAATACATTTAAGGTGATACAAACAAGAGCTATATTAAATTGAACATGAATGAAATAGAGCGAATATCATTTGAAGACACAAGTTAAAGTAAAAAGCCCTCTACATCCAATTCAGTAGGAAACTTAAGGCTAAACTAATGTATTAAGTCCATTCAGACTTCAAGAGTGGAGGAACAGAGCTCAGAATTAGATTGAGAAGCTTGGCATAGTAGACTCCATTCTACTTTGCCAATGCAGCCAGATGTCATCTCTTCTATTAGATTTCCTTTAACCCTTGAATTCCATGTCTTTAAATTATCTCTTCCTAACAAAGATGAAAACTTTCTCTTCAAGAAAACGAATCATATATAGATATTCATCTGCATTCTCCATGGTACTCTGCACATTGTTATGCAAATAGATACTCAATAATAAAACTGCTGGTTGCCAACAATTGCTGTTTCTTAGTATGAATGTTGTTTCCTGAAAAAATTCTCTTTTAGAGCTTGAGGGATATAGGTCTTAAAGGATTTTGCTCAACAGGAATAAATCAAATTACAGGGCCAGAAATATCACACCAGGACCCCAAGCACAATAGATCCTCTAGCCAAGGAACCAATTATTTTTGATTGGAATAGGCATTGCACATGCAGATGCTACTAGGACAATAAAATTATTAATAACTTCCCACAGTAAATTCAATTATTCAGATAATAGGTGCTTGCATATAAGCTTTATGGGCAGAACAAGAACGGAATGGCGTTCTTTCTTTTTAATCCCGACTTTTATAAAATAATAATAATTAAATCTAAGCCCAGAAAACTGAAGTTAATAATCCCTAAACAAACATCAAGATGCTCCAAGCACATCATCAGAATAAAATTCAAGCTGTCACCTTGCTATGGAATGTCATTCTTTATGCTGTAAATATGGTTGCTCTGATTGGCTGATAAATAAAGCTACATTGGCCTATAGCAAGGCAGCTTAGAGGCAGGCAGGAAATCTAAGCAGGTATACCGGAGAAAAGAAGGGGAGGAGAGAGAGACACCAGCCACAGCTAAAGGAGCAGCAAGATGCCAGCAAGATGCCAGCAGACTGGTAACGCCACAGCCATGTGGCAACTTGTAAATTAATAGAAATGGGTTAAGTTATAAGAGCTAGCTAGCCAGAAGCCCGCTATAGGCCATACAATTGGTAATTAATATAAACCTCTGAATGATTATTTTTATAAGCGGCTGAGGGACCGTGGGGCCTGGCAGAACCAGATGAACTCAGGACCACAGGGCCAGTCAAGACCAGAGGAAACTTCCAGCTATCACCTAGGCTTTGTTTTTCCCTAAAAGTATGATTTCTGTGCAGGCTGAATTTCAGAATAATGTAATCATGTCTACGAAGGAAACATAAGACAGTATATAATTACGGATAGTTTAAAACTGGGCTGTGTGAGGACGGTTTGAGATAATAGGATGAACTCAGAACACCAAATTCTAGGGTGCTCCTTAACAGTTCTGTAGGAAAGAAGTGTGGGTATTTGAAGGTTGCAGAAGTGCACCTAGGTTAACAGGCACTTATTTAAGGTTGTGTTTGGCATCCACCTGGGACAGAAGCTGTAGCTCTTCCAACAGCTTAGGTCTGCTCATCCTGGTCCCTTACAGCTCCATGAAAGGTTGATCATGGTTGTGAACTAGATCATGAATTGCATTTTTTTCCTTAGAGCATTCAGATCAGCTTCTCCATGTCTTAACTGTTCCTTGGCTTCTTTGTCTTCATCAGTAGCAGATGACACTTTCCTCAAAGGAAAAAGAAAGTTCCAAGAACCAGGCCAAAAGATTCAACTAGGAATGACCTTAGTGGACTTATAGTACCTTCAGGGAAAGACAGACGCAAGTATTCATTTACATGTAAAGTCCAATAAATGATGCAGCAATTCCTAGAAATTCGTACTGAATTTATTTAGGGGAAAAATCATCATTATATTACCTTTAAAAAATGGAAGTCACATTAAGCAAAGAAAGTACAGTGTTATGCAAATTTAGAAATCCCCTGACCATGATTCATAAAATATGTGTACACTAACTTATAGCAAGAAACATTGCAATATTATCCCAAGGTGTCACCTCTTGAAAGATAAAAGCTTCTTAGTCTCCAGTCCCTTGTGACTGTCTGGCAGACTAAGCATCAGCTTCACAGTTAACGCTACTGGAGAGAGCACTTACCTGTACACAATCTGTGTTAAGAAACTAATAGTACTGCCGATCAGAGAACCCTTCGCTACAGAGGCTCTCCAAAGTAAGGCAAGATGCTAGAGACTTCTCTGGACTCTATAACCTAGAGGCCATTAGCAGCACCATCTCCTCATGCCCAGCTGAGAAGCCTCAGTCAGTGCCTAGAGTGTCCCACATAGCATCATCATCCTCCATTGACAACCTACACAAACAACCCATCAAATCTCAGGTGATTTATGGCTTTAAATTTCTAAAATGAGTTCAAAAGAAGAGATAGTTTAATCACAGATATTCCTTTCAGGATGATCATCCAGCTGCTCTGAAGTTCTTTCTACCGCCCTCCCCTTTGGTAGATCTTTTGTTATTCAGGGGAAGAGATTTCCAAACAACTCAGAAACACTATCTGGTTTGAGAAACAGTCTGATCAACTCATGAAAGAATGGAAAGTGAGGAAAGGAAAGGGAGCGGGACTTACAGAGGGGTGGGGTGGGGGTGGGGGGGGGGGTGGAAGTGGGGGCAGAAAGAATGTGCAACACAAAGGACTCAAACTGTGGGTCTCTGACTTTGAAAAAGAAGAGGGAAGGAGGTAAGTCAAAGATTCTGGCCACCCCCAGAAGCTTGGAGAGGAAGAAAATGGAGTCTCTCACGGAGGGAGCCTCCACAGGCATCAGAGCCCGGATGATACCTTGATTTAAGTGAGACCCCAGGTAGAATTCTGGTATACAGCACTTTAAGCATAAGTATGTGTTTTATGGCATTGCAACATAGTGTTTGTTACAGCAGCAAAAGAGAACTAATGCACTCAGATAGAACAGACCCCTGGAAGACTAACCAAGCCAATCATCCTGCAGGCCTTTAATCTCAGCACTCAGGAGGCAGAGGCAGGTGGATCTCTGTGAGTCCAAGACCAGCCTGGTCTACAAAGCAAGTTCCAGCACAGCCAGAGCTGTTCCATAGCAAAACCCTGTCTCAAAAAAAGCCAAAAAAAAAAAAAAAAGGAAAAGAAAAGAATTAACAAAGACTTCCCAGTACCGAATGCTCAATAGTTATAAATATTACTGTGACCCAAGTTAACTCTCTATAAAAGAATCAGAAGGTTTTAGATAACACTGAAACTGTTTTTAAAAATCCACTTTAGGGAGCTACTTGGAGAATCTGAAGAAATTTGATATCTAAAATGTTCATCACGGTGCCTGGTACCTCCTAAGCTCTAAACAAATGTTTATTGTGGACATTCTATTCTGGTTCCCCCATAGACAGACAGGGAACCTTTGTCCAAAGGGCACTCTTCCCTGTATTGAATGAATCACAAACTATTCCGGTGTCCATGCAAAATGCCCAGGCAGGGAGGGAAGTCACGTGCCACTCTGCCGCTCTTAGAAGTCTTAGAACAATCAATAACTCTGTGCTACTCTGTGTGGTCCTCCTGATCAATACGTGATTCCAGTCATCATGCACAAAATCCAAGTAGCCGCCTCCTTGACACCTTATCAGGAGCAGCAGATAAGCTGGAGCAATTTTTCTAGGTATCTGAAAGCACATCTATCATTGTGACAGATGCATGACATGGCATTACACCTTCTCTTCCCAGCCTCGTTTTAATACCACAAGCCTGTCTATAATACCACATGATTCTGATCAAGGCTTGAGATTCC
The DNA here is from genome assembly GCF_949786415.1 of Peromyscus eremicus. Classification (NCBI taxonomy): domain Eukaryota; kingdom Metazoa; phylum Chordata; class Mammalia; order Rodentia; family Cricetidae; genus Peromyscus; species Peromyscus eremicus. The sequence continues at coordinate 9,529,126 of NC_081427.1, forward strand.
ATTCTTCCTGGACTGCCAAAGCAAAATGACCTTGCCGAGAATGCCCAGCTGGTTGGCTGATGCAAAATGCACGGAAGCCAGGGAAGGATTCAACAAGTCAAGCTATTCCAGAAAAGCACAGACTTGCTAAAGGCTCCAGTGCTAATTTTATATCACATTCATTCTAGCCAGAAAATTTGCCCTTTGCTCAGACGCTGGATTCATTTCAGAGAAAATGTCCAATGATTATTTGAGGCAAGAAATAATTGCTGGTTTTTGTTTTTTATTGGGGGAAGAAAATACAAATCACAGAAAACATTGCAGGCTCCGAAGAACATGTCAGATTATTATAATCAGCCAATCAGAACCTTAATGAGCTGTTTAAGGTTTCCTTTCTCCCTTCCACGTGGAGATGATGGCTGTTCAGTCTGGCAGAAGATGCAAAGACGCGGAGGCTACAGTGTGAGCAGTAAGTGATCAGCACTTCTAAAATTACCATTTATTAGTGCTGAAAGGAGTGCCAAGGACCAATCCCTTTGGCTGTTGGTCACAGCACAGAAGAGTTCATGTTTTAATTTCTTGAACAATAGCACTGGGGCACTGGGAATAAAATCAGGGAAAACAAGAAAGCAAGAAATATTCTAACTCTCTGGACACAGTCACTAATTGGTATGGCACGAAAATTTCAAAGTTCTCTGGCCCTCTGGAAGACGACAGAGATCTTGCTGGGGGGTAGGAAGTGACATGTTGCAGAGGGCTGCACACAGCCTCACAGCCTAGTGGCATGGCCACAGGGAGCAGGTACAGGGCTTGGGCTCCCATGAAGACTCTTTACATATGCATCTATGCTTCTCTCTCCAGGAGACATCTAGCCATGCCTATCGACATCATTCACTATGAAAACTGGGAGATGGAATCCAGCAGTCACTCAGTGAGTTAGAGGCCAAGGATGTTGCTAAGAGTCCTATAATGCAAAGGACAGTTCTGATGTCATCAAATCCACAGTGTCAAATAGTACTATGGTGGACAAACTTTAAGCTACATGAAAACAGAGTCTGTCGAAGCTTGCTCATTCCATTAAAAATGGAACAACGGGGGCATGGTGACCAAGCCACACAGTCAAAAATATAAAAAAAAGCCCCAAATCTTGCAATATCCCTTGACATAAACAGGCCTGATGATAAATGGAAGCTCTTTGGACTCACTCCTCTGTACAAAAAGGTGCTAAAAATATTCCCAGTGCCAGGTTGGCTTTCAGGGCACAGCAAGAAACAGGTGACTTGCACATCTCCTGGACAGCAGAGAATCATTTCCAGTTCATTGCTACCACTCTGCTCACTCAGCTGTCACGGTTAACTAGCCTGTGCACAAGCATTGAGTGAGTCTGCCAGAGATGCCATCCCTTCAGTGTACATAACAGGTTCAACAAGGATGCTCACCAGAGACCCCCTCCTTTCTACTGCCATCTATTTCTTTCAGAACTAACACATTTGTAATCATCAGGAATGACTGACAATTGGTAGCTTCTGAAGGGGAACAAAACATTAGTTTTCTTTAAGGGTTTGGCCCCTCATAGTCTGACCATGCTCTCTAGCTGATGGTTCCATACACATCGGTAAATGGGCCATACAAACTGAACTTGGTGGTGGTGGTGGTGGTGGTGGTGGTGGTGGTGTGTATGTATGTGTATGCATATATCTATATATCTACATTGTATGTGTGTGCCTGTGTGTGAGCAAGGGAGACATCAAATTGGAAAGGAGTATGGAGATGAACATTAGATCTGGGAAGAGTTGGGGGAGTCATAGGGGGTGAACATGGTCAAAATAAATTGCATTCATGTTTGAAATCCTCGTAGAATAAATAAAAATATTACACTGAAAACTGTAGGATAGTGGAATATTTAACAGCTGAATTTTCCTTTCATCACTGCTACTCCAAAGAAACATGCCCCAGCACCCCTTAAGGCTTTACTTTGGCCTCTAAATGACCTTAAAAGCTTTTGGTTCCTCTTTATGATGTTGTTTATAATTTAGTAAATTAAAATACAGCACATCTTCAACACTCATTGAGCAGATGGAATCTTGAGAGGAGACCAGGTAAAACAAGAATTACAGGAGGAAGAGTTTAATCTGCAGACTTCTCAGGGGAAGGGAAAGAAGCAGTATGACTTGATAGATACTTTCTGGACATATTTTCTAGGAAATCTACTCACTCTTAAACAGTGATTTAATAGACTCATCCAAAGCTTCTTTGTTAAACATATCAAAAATGTAGAAGGTGGTTGGTTTGTGGTGTGAAATCTAGAGCACATCCAACCTGAAGTATTTACAATGTAAGAAAGGGATGGCAAGATAGCTCAGCAGTTGAGAGCACCTGTTGCTCTTCCATGGGACCCAAGTTCAGTACTCAGCACTCACATCTGATGGTTCACAACAGCCTATAACACCAGCTTCAGGGGATCCCAGCCTCTACAGTTACACACACACACACACACACACACACACACACACACACACACATGCACACATGCACATATCCACTTACAAAGGAATCTAGGAGGCTGGAGAGATGGCTCAGCAGTTGAGAGCACTGGCTGCTTTTCCAGAGGACCTGGATTCAATTCCCAGCACCTTCATGGCAGCTCACAATTGTCTGTAACTAGAGTTCCAGGGGATCTGACACCTTCACACCAATGGACATAAAGTTAATTATTTTTAAAAATGAATCTAAATTAAATATATAAACTGTGAACCATATGATTTTTCCTGAAATGACCAGGCTTCAGACTGAAGGATGAAAATGCCATCTTGTCCCAGCTGAACAAGGCAGCATAGAGAAGGTTGAACTATAAAACATTAATACTTAATTGAAGTTAGTCAATATACAGAGATGCATCCTGGGAGGGATGAGACTGCTTGTCATCAGTAGTATGCATTTCTCTTCAAAGCTAAAGTAAGTCACAAGAGCTGTTTTTAAATTGGTAGTCCCTGAGTTTATCATCTTATCACAATACTAAAATCAATATGAATGTGTAGTATATAAGACATTTCTTCACTCTGAACCAGTTAAGAAATATAAGAGTTGAAAATGCAGCATCCACTGTATTACTGATGGAGTCAAATCACAAGCCTGGGTCAGTTGCCAAAGCATGCATACTACAACTTCCCTTCTCAATGAAATGTTCCCAAATGAAAAAGGGGTCAGATCAAGGCTGCACCTACGACACTGATTCAATATGGAAGTGATCAGAGGGAGTGTGTGCACAGGACAGTTTAGCCTTGCAGGAAAATCCAAATTTCACCTCATCCATTTAATACAATGGGGCTAGTGGGTGTTGCTCCTTCCAGTGTCAAATAAAAGTTTAATAATCCCTCCTTAGCTATCGTTTATCTTACTCTGGTTTTGGTTACCTTTAGTTAACCAAAATTTGAAGAGTTTAAAGAGAAAATTCTAGGGAGTGGAGAGGTGGCTCTGTGAGGCGAGGACACTGGCTGCTCTTACCAATGAGCCGGGTTCAATTCCAGCACCCAAATAGGGGTTCGCAACTGTATGCAAACTTGGTCTCGGGAGATCCAACAACCTCTTCTGATTTCTGTAGGTTCCAGGCAAGCATGTGGTGCAAACGAACATAAAGGCAAAATAACCATACATATAAATTTTTTAGTGTAAAGAAAAATTCTAGAAATAAGCGGTAAGTTTGAAACTGCACATATTTCTGACAATCGTGATGAGAACTCTTGCCATCTAGTTATCCCTCCCTAGATATGATCATCCCTTTTTTAGAAGTGGTCATATCGGGGCTGGCAAGATGACTCATTAGTTAAAAGCACTGGCTGCTCTTCAGAAGGGTCCTGGTCAAATCACCAGCACCAACGTGGAGGCTCACAGCCATCTGTTAACATCAGTTCCAGGGGATCCAATGCCTTCTTCTGGCTTCCATGGGCACTGCATGCATTTGGTGCACAGACACTTTCAGGCAATACACCCATACATATAAAATAAAAATAAATTAAACCACAAAATAAATAAACCAAGAGTGGTCCTGCTGTATATACCACCTACCTCACAGCCATTTATTATAAATATTGCTTCTCTTACTCATATGGTTCAGTATTAGTCACAGTTGTAGGCATTTGCTGGATGTCTTAGCAGGTAGCCTCTCGAGGGATTGAGACATATTATAAAGAAAAAGAGGGAGCTATCTGCAGAAAAGTAGAAGAGAAGTGGAAATGGAGCGTCCTTCCAACACTCCTTCAGTGTCTGCTAAGTCATTGGTGAAAAGACTCTCGAGAGTTTTTATAGGCTTGTTTTTAGGAAAAATGATTTGAGGACAAAGGGAATTTTGGAATTTAGTAACTAAACCTCAAAGCTCTATTCCTCAACTACTATTAAGTGAAAATAGCAAGATTTGATGTGTTTTCTTTTTCATCCTGAACACTACTACTTCATGAGAAACACTTATTAACCGCCATACCATACAAAATAGAGAAACAGGATCAAGTATAATGGAGCCAAGGAGACGTAATGGTTTTTAATTCAGAAAATAAGTTCTCTAATTTGTCAGCTGGGTAGCCTGTTCTAAAAGAATGCAAATCCTTATTAATTTTGAAGGGAAATATAACCCAGATATAAAAATAGACATGAAAGAATGTTTGTGTAGTAGCGCTTAATTCAAATATTCCAAACACTTATGGTAATAATTATAAACTATTTATCCCAAATTGGTTTGCACAGATAGAAGACAAGTAAGATTTTTGGCCTCAGATAGTATTCATTGCTCTATTCCTTCATTTAGAGGCATAGCTTAAAAATAATTTTTTTGTATAAAAGTACAAAGTCCTTATTCTTTCACAAACAAAGGGTTCCAAATGGTTGAATCATTCTAGTAAAAAACCTGTATTCTTCTGAGTTTCAAACCCTACATTCAGACTACCTATTAGTCTATTATGGTATTCACTTCTCAACCTGAAATTACTTCCCTTACCCACAACCTCAGGTCTTGCTTCCTAACTCTGTAATTCATGGTTAAATATGTGCACGCACACCCATCACTTCTTACTGTTCTTAGTCTAAGAACATGTAACTCTGCTCAAAACTTTCAGATCTAGAAAGAGGATGGAATGTTTGAAAGCATTTTAGACTCTGGGTTCAGTGACTAAAGCAGAGTGACTGTACTCCACACCCCCACCAGGTCAATGATGACCCTTGAATTCCCAGTATGATGATACTGACAGATAGGGCTTTGGAGGAGAAAACAAGGTTTACAGAATTTTACAAAGTTAAGAGTCTTGTGATGTAGTTAGTGTCCTTAGAAGAAGAGACACCAGAATGCATGTTATCATATTTTTCTATAAGAGCCCAAGTTAACTAACATGGTGATAATGGATAGATTCTGTTCCTTACTACAACGATGTAAGACTTCAAATGCTGGTTCTCTGACAGATATGTTTTTGCTTCCACACAATCTTACAAAGAACACAGTTGGTGATGAATTAAGCAAATAAAATAGTGAAAAGGTATATACACTCTACATTTTCATATCACGACTGAAAAATGCCATCAAATGACTTCTATTTATATTATATTCAATCATATCTTCTTCACAAAATAGGAGACAAGAGCCACTGCATCCTCATATTCCCTTGAGTGAATGGATACATTAGGGCATGTCAGGAGTTTAGGGAGAAGGTGAATAGATGATAGGTAGATAGATATAAAACTGATGACATGTAATTTTTCAACAAGATAATGTTATGGTTTGAATCAGAATAGCTCCATGGGCTCACATATTTGAATACTTGATCTCCAGCTGGTGGAACTGTGTAAGAAGGATTAGGAAGTGTGGCCTTGTTGGAGTAGTCATGGCCTTGTTTTAGCAAGTATATCACTGTGAACCTGCTTTGGGGGTTCAAAAGCCCACTCCATTTCCAGTTTTCTCTCTCTCTGCCTCATGGCTGTTGTCTCAGTATGTATGTTCTCAGCAGTAGCACTGTGCCTGCCTGCCTACTGCCATGTTCCATGCAATGGTGGTCATGGATGAATTTGCCCTCTAAAACTGTAAGCCCAATAAACTTTATCTTCTCTAAGTTGCCATAGCCATGGTGTTCTGTCGCCTCAGTAGAAAAGTAACTAAGACAGCAACTTTGGTCATGTACACATTTCACTGAAAAAAAAATTCCATCTATAGGCTCATGTCTTAACAAAAAATCATAAAATCTACGTGTAACATATACATGGAAATATATAATGTAAAAGAAAAGAATAACTGATCAAAGAGAAGAAACTTTGCGTGAAAGCTGAATATAGGAATAGTGAAATTCCATGAACAATGACTTTTTTAAAACATATAAATATTTATGGGCATTTAATAATGTTATGGATTGCAATGTATATTCAACTACAGCTCTCTTCTGCTCTATACTTTTGCTGTTGTTTTTAATGCATTTCTTTTGCAATGTAATTGACATCAAATTATAAATATTTGTAGTTATTTTGAGTAAATATAAACCAAGCTATAAAATAAGCCATAACTAACACTGCATTATTGAGACTGGGGATCTTTTTGTGTTCTCTTGTTAGTTTTGATAATCCCTCAAACTCCCTTCAGAGTTATATATAGATACTCAAATAATCAGAAAATAGCTTTTAAGTTATTGTTTTTCTTTAAATCCTTTGCTTCATTTATTTTTTTCTTGACTTATGGTAGTGGTTGAGGCTAAAGACACTATTATTATTATTATATTTTTTTTCTTTTCATGACCAAAATAGTACCAAAATTTTAGGGTTTAAGTATTATTCAGGTTCAGAGTATTTTCTTAAATTCCTACTTTACTGAGAGTTGTTGACTGTGCATAATTTTGGACTTTGTTATATTTTAGGCATTGATTGGAAGTATTAGCTGGTTTATCTCTCTATATACTTTACTTCCATGCCTTCCCTAGCAAGGCTTGCCCCATATCACGGGGCTGCCCTGCAGGTAGATCTCTGTGCTTGTCTGCCACAGATTTTAATTGTATTTACCCACTTGGAAGCCCTGAACAGAGAAGAATGGAAGAGCCAGAACCTTACTGTGCCCTCCTCTCTGCCTTCCTCAAACTCTGAGCTGATTGCTGTGGGATGCTCTGTATGGCAAATGTGTTGCTAATTAGTCAATAAATAAAACACTGATTGGCCATTGGCTAGGCAGGAAGTGTAGGCGGGACAAGGAGGAGAATAAAGCTGGGAAGTGGAAGGCTGAATCAGAGAGACACTGCCAGCCGCCACGATGACAAACAGCATGTGAAGATGCCGGTAAGCCATGAGCCACGTGGCAAGGTATAAATTTATAGAAATGGATTAATTTAAGCTGTAAGAACAGTTAGCAAGAAGCCTGCCACTGCCATACAGTTTGCAACCAATATAAGTCTCTGTGTTTACTTGGTTGGGTCTGAGTGGCTGTGGGACTGGCAGGTGATAGAGATTTGTCCTGACTGTGGGCCAGGCAGGAAAACTCAAGCTACAGCTGATAGCTACACGCTCCCCCGGGACTTTCCTGCATAGCCCAGGTTGGTGTCTTACGGAGAGTGCCTTCCATTATCTTTCTAGGCCATCCTTTCTTCATCTTAGCATTCCTAGCATTTTGGAGACCTGGAGGCTTAGTAATGCAGGGCTGGATGTGGAGGACAATCCTTTCTGTCTGTATATGAGACTGAAATAATCCTTCTCCTTGCTCATGACAAACAGGTTTTACTAATGAGGAAACTGGTGATAGGGAATGGAGAGGGGGCAAGCACAAAGGGAAGAAAGCTTTCCTGAGTCTAGTACCTAAGTAAGTTCTTCATCTTCTTGTTTGGCTTCTCAGCTTTCCTATCAACTGTGCATCCAATGCCCATTTTTAAATTGTCTCTGTTTATAAATCCTGAAGTGACTTGTAACTGATAAACAATTTCTAGGTTCTCAGGAACGATTATAGCACACATGTTGGTAAGGGCCAGTTTTCACCTCCTTTCTTTCATTTTTTTTTACTATCCTTTTTCCTAATGTGTAGCTGTGAGTTCTTTTGTGTCTCAGCCGACTGGCGGTCAGGACAGATATCTCTCACTCGCATCCCCCAAGTAAACACACAGAGGCTTATATTATTTATAACTGCTCAGCCATTAGCTCAGACTTATTTCTAACTCTCTCTTACACTTAAATTAACCCATAATTCTTATCTACATTTAGCCACGTGGCTTGGTACCTTTTCTCAGTTCTGTCTTGTCATCTTGCTTCTCCTGGCAGTGGCCAGCAGTGTCTCCTCAGCTCCTTCTTCCTGTCTCTCTTTTCCCAACTGCCTCTAAGCTGCCTTGTCATAGGCCAAATGGCTTTATTTATCAACCAATCAGAGCAACACCTATTTGCAGCTTACAGAAAGACAATGCATTTCCTGTTTACTTAGGTAATATTATATCCTTCTGGGGTCTTTGATCTAGTTGAAGACTAGATAGTTATAATTATAATTTTCCTTGGTTATGCTAAAAGATAAATTAGATATGAAACCTTAGACTCACAAATACAGGATTGATAGAATTATTTTCTTTAATTTTATAAAATATAAATATACTAGATATTGTAATTATATTCTTGCTTAATAACTGTTTTATTATATGTAATTTTAATAGGTTAAAGTTAAAACTTTCCTTTTGTTTAGACGGAAAAGGGCAAGTGATGGGGGAATGTCTTTCTATATGCTGAGAATATGTGCTGTTCTGATTGGTTGTTAAATAAAGCTGTTTGGCCTATGGCAAGGCAGCTTAGAGACAGGCAAGAAATTCAAAGAGAGAGACAGGAAGAAGGCTGGGAGAGACGCCAGAGAGCCACCCGAGGAGCTACACGTAATGGGATGCAGGTAAAGCCATGGAACATGTGGCAATATAGATTAACAGTTATGGGCTAATTTAAGATATAAGAGCTAGCTAGCAAAAAGCTTGAGCCATGGCCATGCAATTATAATTAATATAAGCCTCTATGTGTTTACTCGTGGGACGCGAGTGGGAGAGATTTGTCCCAACCACACAGGGAATCTTTGGGCTACACTAATGTCTTCAGATAAACATATGGTTCACTATTCATCAGATACTTTTCTTTGCCAGTATGTGTATTAAATACTATCAAGTGCCACTACTGGCTAGATATGCTCTTGCAGTTATACTTGCTTATTAATGAAAAGTAAGGTATATGGTTTTTACAAGCCATTGCGGGTATCCCAAATTTACTTTTAAAATTTTTGAATTAGCATTGCAAATCAGATTTAACTCTTTTTTTTTTTTTTTTTTTTTTTTTTTTTTTGGTTTTTTGAGACAGGGTTTCTCTGTGTAGCTTTGCGCCTTTTCCTGGATCTCGCTCTGTAGACCAGGCTGGCCTCGAACTCACAAAGATCCACCTGCCTCTGCCTCCCGAGTGCTGGGATACCACCACCGCCCGGCCAGATTTAACTCTTAAAAGGAAGGTTTTGAAGGTTGAAGAAACACCTTCTTCAATTATCATTATTATCGATATTTGGATATCCTTAGAGGTGCTCTGCCTGCAGTGCTGTAGTTATCCACTGTGACACCTTTACTTCATGTCACCATCCCATCTAGAGTTTGAAAACAGGTATGGAGAAAATAGTCTTCACACTCAGTAATGATCTCCATTATTGCCAGCATCACATCATTAACATCTGTTTAAGAATATCAGTTTTATGTAAGACAAATAACATCACCAAACCATGAAACAATGGATGGATGTAGTTTATTTCACATCAGGAAAATCTCCATACCACAAGTGAAAGTAAATTCAGTTATAAATTATAGACAAATTCCATCTATATCTTATGTATTATTATATCACATATGTGGTATTTACACATATATATTCACCTAATAACTGAAAGTATTTAAGCACCACAGAATATTGAGCAAAATTATTAATGCTTCCTGATAGTGGGATTAAGTAACTGAATCTTATAAGAAAAGAAACACATGAAACAATCACCTTCTATTCAAGCTTTATCCTCTTAAAAGTTCAGTGTGGAATACTTACCAGTTTCACACATATACAAAAGGAATGTGTTTTAGAAGCAGTGAGAGACATGATTAAAGACATAATTACATCTTTTCTAATCTGTATTTCACTTTGTATTGAAAAACAACTATGCATTAAGAAGCACAGCGCGGCAAATGTGTGCATGGAATTTATTTCAAACTCTAATATAACTACTGCGTATTTTCTTTGGACGTGGTCCTTGAAAGAGTGTCTTCCCCCTGCTCTTCGCTCTCACTCTTCACCACTATGTGCTATTTTGTGTAAACATTTGATAGCTTGTCTCTGGGATGGGCTCTCTGGAGAATGGTCAATAGAGCACAGCAAAGTGCAGAGGAACCCAAGGAATAAGCAGAGCTGGTTCTGCAGCTTGCCTCACACCTTCGGAATAGATCAATGCTTAAAGGACACACGGCCAGCCAATGTTTGACAGCATCTGTAGTTCAGACCTTACACTGAGTACAAGTGAATCAAACGGCTCTCAAGCATGTAGACTAAGGAAGTGACTGAAACTTATTTCAAGACTACTAAACTGAAATCTGTGGCATAAAATCCAGTGACTTGGGATCTGGTACCTACATCTTTCCTATTATTTCATTAAAACCCTTGCTGTTCTGTGTCTGTTCACAATTGACCAATGCGGACACTCTCAGCAGCCAATCTGCCTGTCCCATATTTTTTCCTCTACCTACAGAGTAAACCCACCCATGGAAAAAGCATGGGGACTTGGGAATACTAGTATTTGCAAGGTGCAGATGGAAGATGGGTCCTCCTGGGACTTTCACCACTAGCCTGAATATCTCATATTAATAACATTTTTCATTTCTGTCTCTGCAATTACACCAGAAGCCTTTCCTAGGGCTCTTCAAGGCCTCCTCACTCTTTGATCACTTGTGCCAGCCACCTTCAGCCATCCTGCATGGCCAGCTGCCTGTGGAGCAGCCTGGGGTTGCCATGGAGACCATGCCAGCATGAAGAGGGAGGGTGAGGGAGATGCCAAGTGGAGCAGGGAAACATGACTCTGAACTAACACTCTTGAGGTTCAGGTGACAGGCCAGTAAGATGTGGGTAGAGGGCCGCAAGGAAGAAGTGGGAGAGGGTGGAGACTGAAAATTAGCAAGTATTCCTGGTTATCATCCATTGCTTCTACCAAACTAAGACAAAAATATCAAATCTACTGGAGCTGGAAGATGGCTCATCAGCTACCCTTGTAGAGAACATAGTTTGGTTCCCAGCACCAACATCGTAGCTTACAACTTCTTGTTACTCAAGGTCTTGGAATTCCAGTTCCAGAGGATCTAAGACCTGGATTCTGGTCTCCTCTGGCTCCTGAATGCATCTGACACATATAAAACTCACTCAGGAATATACACATGTATAAGTAAATAAATAAAATAAAAACCAATCTATAAGTCAACCTATCTATCACCCAAACACACACATATACATGTTTATTATATGCATAGGCATACACATACACAGAAATGCCTTTATTATATAAAAAAATGGGTCTGAATTTTCTTGGTATCTGGAAATAGTAATTCTTGAGAGCTAACAAGATTGCTTTGGAATGTGCTGCTACTTCATTTGAGCACATTATCATAATATTGATTCTCAATCATGATTCACATCCCATTCTGTGCTATTGACAAATGAAGCGTTGACATTTTTTTCTTACTTCTGCACAAAATCCAAAGCTCTGCTATAAGTACAAGAGTTCTGAAACCAGGTGTGGTTTTGTGGATGGAACTACATGCTCCAAAGGAGTGACTCCTGAATTCAAGACTCTAAACTATCCAACTTGCTAAGATTCTTCTGTCTCTAAACGGTGAGCTTGGGGTCACTCGCCACTACCCTTGTTCTCTCTGTCTCTTGGCACATGGTAAGACTGCATGGCTCCGTGGACCACTTTGCCTGATGAAATATGGCTGTGCAATGTATGATGTCATTTAAGATTTCATTCATTTCCCCCACTGGCCAAGGAAACCTACAAAGGTGGAGAATCCTATTGCCTAAATGTCCAGGTAATTAGGATTATAAACAACTCCATTTCAAGCCCTTGATAATCTACACTGAAATGTACCAAGCTTTCTCTTCTTGTCTGCTGAAGCCAGGGATTGTTTTCTTAGGCAGCATAACTAGGTTTGCTCACACCGATACACATCCTCCATGTTAAGTCCCAAAATATGTGATTGAAGACGTTATTATCCATTACTATACTAGGAGCCCAGGGAACTACGGCAGAATCTCCTCTTGATGTCTCCATCGATGAGCACATAATTACTGTAAAAAGCAGTATGGATGAAATACTCTACAATAAGGAGTAAATTTCAGTTTGAGTTCCACAGGGCTCAGGTTAGGTAGGACTAGATGAGTTTTCACAAGAAAGCAACGTTTAAGTAAGTGATGCTGAAAAACTGCTAAACAGGGAAATCTCCCTTCACAATTGTTGGGGTCTAAAAAAAAAAATGCTAAGACAGGTTCACCACCAGTGTTAGCAGCATCAACAATACTGGCATCAGTGGAATTAAAGGAGAGAATTGTGATTTTGCAACCAAAGGACTCTATGTGGTTAGGCCAAGTTATATTTGGATTAAAGGGGGAAAAATCAATTTTGTTTCAATGTATATATCTAACGCACTATTTTGGACACGGTTACCATAAAAAAACTTAACATAATAAAACTGAAATGCATTGCTTAATGTCTTGTTTTATTTAAATGTTAGTAGGCTTCTTACATCCTCACTTGCTAAATGGAACCACTGTAAACCTGGGTAGGAAGAACCTGGGGACTGAACAGTTTGTGCAACAGGCTTGTTGGAGGCATTAAGATTTCATTTTCAAGTATTAGAAAAATTATTCACAAAACATAGACTATTTCTTTTCTTTCCTTTTTGTTGCTTTGTTTTTTGTATGTGGAAGGAAGAAAATACTCCTAATAATTGGTTAAAGTGACTTCAAAAAAAAATAATGTAAAAGCCCTTTGCTTCTCTGAAAGTCCTGATCTAAAATTACACCAAATTGAAAAATTCGGCAACTTGTAAGTTATCTTTTTCCCATGGTTACAAGCAATCATCAAGATAATAAAAAAAATTATTGCTTTAAAACAGATTTACTATTCTCTTTCATGTTACCAGAGGAATAAATCTACGGCATAACTGATGATAATAGTTCACTGATTTGCCATTTAATAAACACAAGCTGAGTATTAAAAACAAGCATAAACTATTAGGACAAGGTCCAAAACTATTCAAAAGAATCAAGATGCCCCTCCTTACTGAAATCTTTGAAAACTGAATAGGAATTTTTTAAAATTCTAATATTGAAGTTACCTTTTAATACTTAATTTATCCATTTGTTATGGTATATTTGTTACAATTAGTAAGCCAATACTTAAACATTGCTATTAACTAAAGTCTATACTTAATTTAAATTTATTTCACATTTCTCTAATGTCCTCTTACTTTTTGAGGAGCCCACAGAAGACTCCACACTACACTTAACTACCACATCTCTGTGGATCCTGTCAACTCTGACCATGTCATAGACTTCCTTTGTTTGGGGGATCTTAACAATTCTACCAGCATTGTCCCTATAACACACAGAATCCTTCCTGCTGAGACTGATGTCATGAGCATCCTTCAGGAACCCACAAAGATCAAGTGCTACACTCCGCACATTTTATCAAGAGCATAAGAGCTGGATCATTGTTATTGACAATTTTATACACTGTTTGCTCATGTTATTGAACACACAACTATATTTTAATACCCACCCTCAGTACAGTGATCCTTCTCTATCCGTAGTGAATTGGTTCCAGCACCTGCTGTGGTACTTGGATATCCAAGCCCTTTAGGTAAAACGATGCAGTGTCTGTATGACCTTGCATGGTCTTTAGGTTTATATCAGCTCTTAATACCACAGCATTGGGAACAGTGCAAACACTGTGTGATCAGCTGTCACACAGTAATTTTTAGGAAGCAGAAACAATGAAAACAGCTCTGTGTGTGCTCAGTATAGATACTAGCATTTTTTTATTTTTGTTTTTTGGTTCAGGTTTAGTTGAGTCCTTGGATGTAGAATACCAGATACAGACGGCCGTATACATCATCAAAATATCCAAAGTGCAATGATTTATTTGAGTGTGCATGTACATGCACGCCACACACACACACACACACACACACACACACACACACACACTTTCATTGGTCCTCTCCTCTACCATGGTTCCAGGGACTAAAATCAAGTTGTCAGGCTTACTGTCACTGGTTCAAAAATTTATTTTATAAGTGAATAGTACCTTATATAAGTTATAATTCCATTTCAAATATTCATTAAGCATTTTCATCACTTGCAAATAACTACACCATAAAACTCAGGGTCTGATCTAGGTCCTCTGCATATATGTTATGGTTATGTAGCTTGATGTTCTTGTGTGACTCCTAACAGTGGGAGCAGGAGTATGTCTGACTCTTTTGCCTACTCCTGGGACCCTTTTCCTCTTACTGCATTGCCTTGGCCACCCTTGATATGAGGATATGTGCCTACTCTTATTTTAACTGGTTACGCAGTTTTCAGTTGATATCCACGGGAGGCCCACTCTTTTCTAAAGGGAGATGGAGCAGAAGTCGAACTGGGTGGGGGAAAGGGAAGGTGAGGGGAAACTGTGGCCAAGATGCAATGCATGAAAGGGCAATTTAAAAATAAAGAAAATAAGTGAAGCTCAGAAAATAAAATTGTCTTGAAAAATACTAGCAAATTAAAAAGGTATTTCAATTGAGTTCTCTGGAGACTAAAGACCAAACTTACATTACAGCTGGGTATAAAACTACAGGAAGGACTAACGTGGCGTTGAAGATAAGAACAGCTGCTTACGGCAGAGTGACTCTGCATCCCTCCCCAGAGCCACACACACAGCCTAGACTTTCTTGAGCTGTTTGGGGACTTCAGATAATTCTTTCTAGCCACACCATTGTTAATCCAATCACAAACTCCCCTGTGACCTAGCAGTTGGCACATATCCCTTAGTGTTTTGAAAACACAGGAGGATTGGAGTGTCTTACTTGGTAAGCCACCAAATGACCAAATGGAAAATTTCAGTGAGGAAAAAAAAACTTAAGCCTTGTATTTAAATTATTAATTAGTTCCTCAATTAAGGAGAAAAATGATTAGGCTGAAATTGTATTTTTTGTAGACAAATGATGGCTGTAAAAGCATGGCATCTCACACTGTGATTTCAGCACTCAGAAAGTTGATAGAGAATTATGGGAATTTTAAGTCCAGCCTGGGTTATATAATGGGATGCTAACTAGCTGATCTACAGTGTGAGACCCTATTTCAAGAAAAGAAAAATGAAAAGAATAAAAAGAAGGAAAAGGACACACAGCAGGGATCCTCTTGTTTCTACCTAATATTCTCAGGAATGCTGTGGTAATGCCGGCCAGAGTGTGTATTTTTCAAAGTCTCAGAATGACTTAAACAGGAACATTTTCAAGGCATGGGATACAGTTGGCAAACAGCCAGCTGAGTGTTCCTTTTTTTTTTTTTTTTTTTTTTTTTTTTTTTTTTTTTTTTTTACTTTCTGTGAGACTCAAAGCCAAAAATCTGAAATAGCACATAGAATGTCAACAGTGCACACAAAGGTGGTAAGGAAAGGCCAGAATGTCACATGCTACCCAGCCCTGAGGTGACCAGCCTCTAAGCACAGCTACTGAGGACACACACTAAGTTAGGAACACTGGAGCCCTCTGTGGAATTAAACTGAGTCAGAGGTTTTAAGGAAGAATTAAGAGTGAAGTATCCAAAGACCTAAGATGCACAGACACAAAACCACTACAGTGCTCCAAGAGGAAAATGCCCCTATCCATGCTGCTCTTTGAGTGGACAGCCAAAACATACAACCTCACAAGGAAATGACATTAAAACACACTTACTAGGTCAGAAGAACATTCCCCCATTGTAATGGGACATTTGACAATAACACAGTTTAAATGTTAATGTTTTCTGTTTTGAATTTAATTAGGCAGGAAATTTTGTGACAAAGTCCAATCAACAGCTATGAATGTTTATAAAAGCAAATACATTATAGTAATTCTGAGTCACAAATATGACATAAAATAAAAGTATACACGAAACTACCAAAATGCCACTCTGGAAGTCACATAATTAGGACCTGACATTTTTATTATGTTGCAGTATTTCAAAACAATTAATATTCTATACACACTAAAATATATTCCTTATTAAAGACAAATGTGTTCACATGAAACAATCAAGGTCTTATCCTCGAATCAACATTTGAACACTGGTAGAGTTTGAAATAATTTACTTTTCAGTTTCAATATTCTACTGCGTAGATAGTATCCAAAATTTAAATCTGACAGTGAGTATATACTTTGAGAAAACAAGCCTAGTTTTGATAATTAAATGTGCTAATCACTTCTAATGTTGCCATTATTCATCTACACTTATCCTTAAAATGATGTTCTTAGAACAATGGTCTACAGGTTCCTACACAAACCAGCATCTCCCATGTGATTCAAAATGTACAACTTTTCTTGGAGGTAAGACTTATTTTCCCATGAAAATATGAAGCTGGTTAGATTCTGAAAGTATGATTAATATTATTTTGGAGCAAAACATTCTGGATCTTTGGATCCTATTTATGATGAGCTAATCTGCCTTTGAGAAATAACCTACTGTGTCTGATGATGCCAAGAACGACAAGGCAGCTAACTGACTAGGGAAAGCACTGTGTCAGACCTATTTACGGAAACTCAGTCAACTCTTGCTCACTAACAGCCATACTGATCTCTCACAGGCATCTACTGTTAGGTTATCTGCCCTCTAACTCCTCTTCTTTCAACGTGCACCTAACGTAGGCTTCAGGGATGATCATATATTAAAAATGTATCCTTCACAAGGCATTTGCCTAGAAGTCAGGCACGTGTTAGTGTTCACAGAGTGCCGTGTGATGTCCACCTAAGATTCCTTTAAAATACTGCAAGCATTAACCCTCAAGGATGAACACATGCAACCAACCTTACAAACTAATAAGTAGATGAGATGACTTCTGGTTCACATGCATATTAGGAAGGTAATAAAATGGGGAGGCACTTTTGACTAGAGAAATGTCTGTGTTAGTCTGGAAAATGCAGAAAGATGGTCAAAGAAGCTGTAACTAAATAAATTAAGGACAGTGATGGAGGAGGGAGATGTGACAATCAAAAGATTTGGTCCTTTACTTGACCATCTTTGCAAAAGCAAGATGTAAGCCTTCGGGAAGCTGTGGTAATGAGGTACTGGAGGGAAGCAGGGTACAGGCAAGTATTCCTGACATCAGGAATCTATAGTAGAAATCTAAGAGGGGAGGCCTGGACCAACATTAAAAATCCAGTTAAAGAGAAGCAAGAGGTTTTACCAAGATGAGAAGCATCCATTTAATTTGGAACAATACATGCAAAAGTAACTTTGCAAAACCTTAATAACACGTGTGTGTGTAGTACTCTATAGCATGATTCACATCCCCATCTGTAGTTTATAAATCAAAGCCAAATATTTAAGAAGACCTGAAGAACAATTTAAAATTACTTGAAGAATCGCCAACATTATCTATTGAACATTCTCATTCACTCTGGGAATAATTCAGTATTAAAGTCATGAAACCTCCTATTAAGGTTGGCCTTCTTAGTTTTGGAGACCTCACCGGCTTTGTCCTGTAGTGTTTGCTGAAACACTTGCTTGTCCCAGCCCCCCCCCCAAAAAAAAATGCATCTTATGAAGCCCTAGCTCTGGAAATGATTGGATTGAGGTCTTCTGAAGGTAAGTAGGGTCACAAGAAGTCACAGAGGTTGGGTCTTATGGAATCAGCGATCTTATAAAATGAAGGGTAAAGACAAATCTAGAACATGAGTGTGTAGCTACTCTTCCAAACTGAAACATGAGCAGAGGGAAGCTCAGAAGACTTACAAAGCCCTTCCCATGGCTTACAGAATACAAACAATTGCTTGTCAAGATAAAACTCTTCAGTGGAGTAACTACCTGAAAACTGTATGGAGATTCTGGTAATATATCTTCTATTAGTCATTCATCTGTGTTGGGATGGACTTTTTAAGGATGCAGGTGTCTTAAGAGACACAGATATTCCTATTAAATAACCCCAATAAACACATGGATTCAACAAGCTTGTCATTCCTTCAATCTGTCATTGAGGTGGATAGAAATACCTCTCAGGCTAGGTCAGATATCAAAAGACCATGTGAAGGAAGAAACAGCTGGAAGGGAGTATCTAGAACTAAGAAGAGAGCCCTTACAAGAAACCACGTGTGCAGAACTTCCCAATCTCCAGAACTGTGAAAAGCAGCCTACTATCTGTGCTGCCACTCTATGCCATCTTGTTTTGAAGACTGCCTAATCTTACAGAGTCTTTCTGTATTCTGATTAATGAAGTTCCCCCAAAGCCAGGTAGGACTGCCCACAAAACACGGTATGTTCTCAGGTCTTGATTTAGGTATAATTTATGCCACTCGGTAGTCTACTCAATTTGTAATGTTACAGAACACCCACTGACACTTTGCTAAAATACTATCTGTTCCCTGCACTCCTTAAGATCTTCACCAAGTCTTCTCACATCCTGGTACTCTGCACACCCAACAGTCACACAGGGCAACATTTGAAACCCTACTGTATGCCCATATTTAAAACCAGTGTGCATGTGCAGCTTACTTCCTGACACGATTGTGGGAGTTTCCGCAAGCTGGTAGTTCCACTACAAACTGTTGATCATGATGTGCAAAACCCAGAATGACCATCTCATCTTGAGTGTCCTTCTTGATGTCTTGTAACGAACATAGAAGCAGCCTTATTCTTTCTAAATGACCTGCAGCATTCACCCTCAAAGATACATCAGCAATAAAGACCTAGGTATCAACATTCTGCTATTCAACAGTAAAACTGAAATCACTGCTATAGTATGTGACCATCCTCATTAATATAAGTTATGGGTAAGCATGTTGAGCATTAATAAGCTACAGCAAATAAGAAATACACTTGTAGACTACACTCCAGTTTGTTCTAAATACTAAGAAAGAAAAGGAAGAGTAATATGCAATAGATAGAACTGTGTGAGCATGAAGGATACTGAGACTGTGACCACAGCTTAGTGTTAACATCTTCATTGGATCAGAGCTGTGAATATCATGAAGTCACTGAACCCTGACACACCCCACCTCAAAAGCCTCAATGAGAAACGCCTGTGATAACTTCCTGCTATTTGCAAACAAGTAGATATCATCGGAGGAGATTCTGAAGATCCGTTAGCACAGCAAAATTGACTGGACAGAAATATGCTGCTTTAAAAATATTTATCATTTCCAAGTGCTAGAATGTGAGAATACACATGTAAAAACTAATGTGCTAGGAAAGCTCAAAGGAGTACCTGTTCTTATTTCCTCCAACACCCTGTTCAAAGAAAGCCAGTGCTTCTGGGCTCTGTCAGATTTGCACCCTCTTGCCACTTGGCATCAGCTGCCATCCTCTGTGGACAAACCACGATGTTGTATAAGACAGTCTGTCAGGCTACAGGAAAGACGGGTACATTCATCTTGCTACACTGTGGGAAGCAGAGAGTATGTACACTTAACACTGAAGGATCTAGAGTCCTTGTGGCTATTAATGTATTTTAAGGGGGCTTGCACACAGAGAAAGGACAGTATGTCAGAGACCTGTTGGAAAATACATTTGTACATTTTTAAAAACTGATTTTGAACAGAAGAGTTATAACCTTTCAAGTAGAAAAAAAAAAGTCCCTCACCTCAAAGGGGAAGACAGCCTATCTCGTTCTGGAGGAACACACCCAGAACATGTTGCTTGCTCCTCTTTGTGGGCTTCTAACTTACCCAAAACTTAATTCTTACCCGTTTAGTGAAAAGTCCTTTAAGCTACTTATTCATTCTGTGACAGTTCTCAAAATGTCTTCACTTTTTAACCAAACCCCCAGCTCAGCACTCGCCACAACACGCCTGGTCTGGTGTGTCCATACATAAACCTGCTGAGCAAGGGACATCTCCTGTCAATTACACCAACCATCTTCTCATCCTTCCTTTCACAGTCCACTTCTATCCAGTGTCCACAAGTGCAAGGTAAGATCGTCCCTTGTACATGCTCTAAGTTCTCAAACAGGAAAAATGGTGTCGTTCTATAATTTATCATGCACCTGAACCGCAAATAGGACTTTAAAATTTATAAGGGAAATAGACCACCGTGCCTGAAATAAACAGCAACAAAAATGTGTCTTCTCCAATTCTTAAAATCTTGCCACTTGCTAAGTGGTAATACTCAGTGGGGAATTTTAACTTCCCTTCCTTATTTCCTTCAAACGTTTGGAGAATGTATAACAAATTAAAGTTTTATGACTTCTCTTGACTTCTTCCAATTGACAGGCTACAATTGGAGTGATAAGAATCTCTGCAATTCTATTCAAAGTATTTTTTAAGAAATATGCTGAAGAAAATGGAAGCCAAAACAGAGTTCACACTTCTAAAACTGTTCTGATAAAACCTCACTGGCGCCAGACACAGCAGCCCTCTGGGAGAGAAAAATAATATTCTAGAGATAGCTTGACAGATTTCATTGCTGAGGAGCAATGGGGTTTATGCTACCCCCTTTTAAAGTCTTAAATTCTTGTGCAAAAAGAAAAACGCAGGGAAATTTTTGATCTGACTTAGGATGACTTTCAATTTTTGAAGTGGTATAAATAACTAACAAGTATATTACCATTGAGATTCCTTCCTTTGTACAATATCCAATGTCATGCCATACAGCAACCATTATAGTCATTAGTGAAGTAGGAATGTTGTAACAGTTTTTGTAATGGAGCTCAAACACTGTTTTACAGGCAAGAAAATGTTTTTATTCCAACTCATACAAATTACCATACTTTTTGGAGTACATCAAAAGTTTCAAAGAATATTTGAACTTAAATGTTTCTAATAGTTTTCACATTAATTGCCTTATCACATCTACAAACCCCTGAGACTTTCATCTCAATAAACAAATGCCAAAACCGGTATATAGGCAAGGTGAACAGAAGTCTCCAATGCCACTACAATTTGGATCACTGAACTAGTGGAACTACTCAATTGTTTTTTCCATAAGGTCTCAGTAGCCAGTATCCAAAATTAACACAAAATGATTAACAACAAAACCTCATGAAGGCTCATGAACCAGTTTAGACAACAGAAGTTAAGCTGTACATCTAGCTTGCAATGACTAGCATATTTACTATGTGTCAATCGCCTCCTAAAATTTGAGAATCAATGATAACATAAACTCCCAAATGGACCAATTCTGATAAAAAGCCTACTATGTATTGCCAAGGGAAAGGCACACGTCTCTGAAGGGAAAGGATGAATGTAAATTAAAAATGTATTTTTTTCTTAGATTGGTGCCAAACTCTACTTCCCCAGTGAATTTGAGTCTGACAACCAAGATTCTATGAAACAATATTGAGGAAAGTGTCTGCAATATAGGTAAGGACCATCTCTACCCAAGAGCCACAGTGGCCATGAACACCTGGCCTTCTCAAGCAGAGGCCCCTGCACTGGTACAGGTACCTAATTATGCATCATGTGGGTGGGGGGGGATCAAAAGTGGGAATTATAGAAAAATGACTTAACATTTTATTTTTTCACAGAAAGAATAGCTAACACCCCTGATGTCTCTTTACTGGGCCCTTGGCTAAGTATTTTAAGTACATTATTTCTTAATGTTCCCTCAATACAACAGGAAAATGCAGGAATTAGTATGTCTTCTTGACTTACAATGATGGTAGCAACCCACCCCTTTAGGGCCCAGTTTTTAAGGCCTCCTTTCGGTAGCCACTCCATTCATTGCTTTATTTTGTGTCACCAAGACACAAAATCATTGAGTGATAATGATGTTTTCTTTCATAAAAGTCACAGGACAAGGTTTAGAACCATGCTCCCAAAATAGGAGTTAATGGCATGAGGTCTACAGCTGTTAAGACACAGAAAAGGGAAAGAGAATTACTACTGATAAACAATTTAAATCACTAAAAAGCAAATAGATAAAAGGAGAAACAGGTAGAGGGTAGAAATACGGGATTCCCAAAAGAAAAGTACACAGGCTGATGAAATAAATGTTTAACCTTAATATTTTTTAAAAGAAGCAAACTAAATCACAGGAAAACAGTATTGTTGCAATCTAATAGGCAACTGCTTTTATAATTACCATACCCATAATCGTCATCAGTATGGAAAAGCGATCTTATTTATGCTGTGGTAAAATATAAATGATACAACTTCTTTGGAAGACACCTTGACAACACCTGCACAATTCTTAGCCAGTCTCCCTGAGACTCAAGGACGATGCTCTGTGTCTATGGAGACTTTTTTAAACTCAGAAGGCTGAATTATAGCTCTTTTTCATTTGGACAACTTCGTTTGCTGTTAAAGAACTGTTCTTTCTAAAAGTTAAATTATTCTGTGTTGAAGATAATGATTACTGTGTTACTATAATATTTGAAGGACCAATTAAAATATTTGTCAAAGAATAAAATTTAATATAAGAAGTGGACATTTTTTAGGTTGAACAGTCACACTCAGAGTCGCATAAAACATATTTATTTTTCATGTGTTTTTTTTTCTTTCTTAACTCTGACCACGATTGTGCCTATTAGTCCTGAGACATTAAACACCAATCAGACTCTAACTCTGCTGAGGTGACATATGCCCTGGATAATAGCTATCTTGAACCAGTATTTATATGTGATTTGGGAAGGTAGACTGTGACATGGTCCTTTTTGCGGTCAATGTTTGTCACTTACAAGGCCATCCAATTAATTTTAGTTAAAAACTAACATGAAGAGTAAGAAAGAAACCCTCAGGGCAAGTTACTTTGGAGTCCACTGTTCATCACTCAGTTGAGTTTCACGGATCATCCTCACTGTAAATCAGCCAGGGCAGTAGGCACCCCCTTGACAAATGCTCACATAGGGACAAAACAGCCCGAAATAGTTAAAGAACTCAACTACTAAATGAAATGCCGTGAATGCTTCTACGTGCCGAACTCTGAGAAGCAGAACCCTTTACAGACCATGCCAACAGGGAACACATCTTGCTTACCGCGGATGCTTCCTTCCAGGTGAAGGAAACTTAATTAATGAAACACTTCGGCCAACCTGCCACTCTCTCTGCCTCTGAAGATTACACGAACAGGTTGCCTTGCTGCTTCTTTCTTCCTCTGGAGATACCCTGTCTGTAGAGACCAAGGCTGGGCTCTACCAGCTCAAATGCAGCTAAGTCTCCAAGGGGAGGAAGAAAGAAGACAGACCGAGGACCTAGGATGTCACTCGGCAATCACACAAAGCTATGTTTAGTCCTGGAGGGGATTCCTTCATCTTTTCCCTTCCCAGCTTGCCCAGAACATTGGGGCAGGGCTATTTAATTGGATCCTTTAAAACAGTAATCTATATTTCTATGTATTTCAAATTTTAAAATATACTATACTATTCTGTAATAATGTTGTTACATGACAGGAGGTATTTCAGTAGACATGAGGAGTTTCCTGAACCAACATAACTAACTATATGTAACAGCTACAAAAATGTATTTTAACCAACATACATCTTTTAAATCTAATTTCTAAGGTCAGTTGTGGTAACCACAATTATTAAACAAATAAAACAAAACTAATGAGAAAATCCCAGCCCTTACCTATGGAGGATAACTATACTTACTAACTCCAATGGCATGACTAGCAATCTTTCTAGATGTAATGTTACTATCCCTTCAGAAAGAAGTATGCTCATGTCACTCAAAACTTCCGGAAATTTTTGACACACATATACCTATACTGATTTAACCAAACATAATTGGCTCACCTGTTTACTCAAAAACAAACAAAAAACAAAGCCAGCAATGCCTCTTACTGTAACATGTATTTTATTCTGAAAACATAATTGGCAGTTGTCACAACAAAACATAAATTTGAATATAAATAACCACATTGATTGTCAAAATGTTTCCTTGACTGAAGATAAATTAGTCTACCATCACAGGGGTCACACTCTACAAATTCTACTACATATCCAAGTGCAGTGACCATAAAACGTATGTCACAGAAGGTCACAGTTGTACGGACTTTGGTGATGTAAAAGGAGTGTCGCATCCTCAAACCTGGAGGAACCAAAGCCCACATGACTGCCTTCACGCAAGATCCCTGGGATGAGGGAATACATGAAAATGACCACTGATGTTCAAGCCAGCACCAATGTAGCCCTCTGTTCTCTTTCTGAAGACATCAATTAAGGAGGATGCAGTCTCCTTTCCAGACAGTTTCTGCTGTTTCTTTCCTTCTACTCCCTTAGTGGTTTTCTTCAGAGGGTGGAGCTCTCTGCCTTTACATTGAGCAGCTGTTGAACATCTGACCTCACAGAGTGATGCTGATTAAACGTCTATAATATTCGCTGTACAACATTAATCTGTGTAGAAAATCTGATCTTAATCAGGAGGCTGACATAACAGTAATAAGGAATATCAAAGTCTTGAAATTTCTGATTACTAGGATATGACAATCATTTAAAGAAATAATGCTGGGAGATATAACTTAATTTCTTTTACCTTAATGGTTATATATTTCAATACATAAAGAAATTATATATTCCAAGAGAGAAAATTTGTCATTTTACATGCCAATCTACAAAATATAATATTAAAATAGTGTATCTACATAAAATAATATTACAACAATGTCTGATCTTAAATAGAGAGGATGGGAATCATTTAATGTCAATAATCTATTTAAAAACATCCATCTTAATTAATAAGTATAAATTTACAAGCCATTTATTGACATATTTTATACTCAAACCAACATACTGAGATATTCTACCTTACTGTATCCATTTTACAGATGAATAAGCTGAGTCTGATGACCACATTAAATGGTCAGGGGCAAGCAGCTAAGAGACAAGAATTAATATTCACTCAAAGCCAGTGTTCTCTCCTTTAGGAGAGATGCAAGACAGCATTACATTATTTAAATTCACTTTTCTAATAACTTTATTGCAGATCATAATTATACAGAAAAATGAACCATGCCCTACAACCTGTGTGTCACTGATGTATGATTTTGAAATAGTGGGATGTATTATAATATGTAATGTATATAAACATAAAATAAGCTTAGCATTCAGCAGACAACTTGACCAAGGAAATGGGTGGGTGCATGTGTAAGACAGAAGTTTCTAGGAATCACTGTCTCATTTATTTGATCATTATTTGTAAACTGTCAAAAATAATTGATACAGAATATAATTTCAATATCCTAGTGTTGATGAGCCATTTCCTACAAATCAATTAGCTAAGATAAAGACCTTGAAAATCACCTGAACTGCCATGTGATTGAAAGATGAAGAACTGGAGTTATCATCATCCCATATTTTTGTTATGCGTCATAATTTAATGGACTAAAATCACAGAATGATAAAATATTTCTATGTTTCCTGTGTTGGAGGTACTGTTTGTGAACATAATTGGATTCATTAAACCTAACCAGGCAGTTTATTAATCAGTAGGCTGGATTGGCAGACAATGTGATGGAAACTATTTATGTATGACATGTTTAATATTTTATAGTCATATAAAAAGCTGCTACTTTGGCATGTAATCAGATAAACTTGAAGCTAGAAACAAGAATCATGAACTGCTTTCTTGAAATTAACTTTTCACACACAACACCACACACCTCATGAGGCCATCGAAGGACTTCACATTTGGAACATGGACAATGACAACTGTCTTGGAAGCCAGTGGGAGAATTTGGATTTAAAGTTCACTTACTCATAAACCAGTCAGCAGAAACCCATTGTGTGACACCTTCAACCAAACTACTGCCTTAAAAAAAATAAAATAACTGTGCGGTGTATGCTTGGATTTTATTCACAGTTTGAATCTGAGCTTAAATTTGTCCAACTATGTGGAATCTCTTTAGAGTGAAAATTATGTCAGCAAGAACAATGCAAGCCTCACTTTCCATTAAAAGTGACAGCAACATTCGAAAAAGAAACCACCAAGAAGGGTGTGTCCATATTCTATCCATAATGGGGGGAGCAAGGGGTGCATTCTGGGGAAGTCTGACGTGTAACATTTTCTATTTTGGTTTCAGTTGACTTGTTACAACTAGATATACTGATCCACACAAAGAATACGTGGTTTTATAAAGAAATTACTATAAATCATTTTCAATTTAAAAGTGATGGTTTTCCCTTTTTAAGAAGAACCTGACGAAATATAAGAGAGCTGTGCAAAACTCTTTAACAATTCCACACATGTGCCCAACATCAAGGAGTTGCTTTTTGGGGAGAGGCACTACACTTTCAGTGACATGCAGGAAGAGATACTTGGAGGATACTGAAGTTCATTTTTCAATTTTACATCCCATTATGAAAATGATATTACTCTTGGAAAATATTTAACAAAACTACAAATGGCCTCTTCCAACCAATATTATTTGAATTTCATTTTTTTCCCCTCTCTGTGATGGACTACTGAAGTGGGAGGAAGAATTGATGACTTCCATTGTATTGTGAAAGATGCAAAGTAGCTGGTAATGCTGTAATTTTACTGTGCGTGACTTTTATTACAAACAATGCAAACATTAGTGACGTCTATAATGACTGGGTTTTACAACTGCACAAACACACACAAAATTAAACAACCCCTTTCAACAAGACTAGGACAATTTCATTACAGCAACAACCTCACGCAGTTGCTGTAACTGCCATTCAGTCAGGTGCTATCATTTCCAACCCACAATATGGCATAAAAGCCTCATGCACACTCCATGGAGTTTTTTTTCTCATGCCCAGCAACTGCTCTCTGAAGGCACACAGGGCCATGCAGTGTATCAACTAGTCTCTAAGAATCATGGTTAAAACTGAAGCATTAGACTTGAAGAGAGGGAAGGAACGGAGGGAGAAAAGCATTCCTCCTTCATCTAAGGCATGCTTCTGAGAGAGATTCTACACTAATATAATGCAAGGGCTGCAACAGTGTGCTCAAAGTGCTCCTGTAAAGTTCCCAGAATGTGAATAAAGGTGAAAAAATCTTAGTAAAAAGAATCACAGTGTTCCCTTAACTTGATTGAACAGTGTAGCCTCTGGCGATAGAGCGCCCACTACGCTCACTTGTTATTAGTATAATTACAGTCCTTCTAAATTTCAACAACTAATTCTAAATGTATCCATCTTCATTCAAGCCCTGAGACCTTGTGACCCACAGACCAGTGAGGATACTGTTCCACATTAACAATGGATTCTGTTTGGCTCTGGGAAACAGTAAAGGAAGAGGCATCCGGTAGTTGAAAACAGCTATTCCACACACTAGGATTCTTGCACCTATTGCTCATACTTCCCATAGATCGGATCCCCCAAATCATGCACAAGATCTATTTTGGCTATCCAAAAGGAGTCATATCAAACAGTCTTCCATGGGATTTTAAGCAGTGTGGCTGGGAAGCCTTCTAATTATGTAGATGCATGCCCACCAGCAGACATCAACTAAACTACCCTCAGTGGAAGGGCGCACAATGAGGTAACTCATGGGCAGTGGCAACACCTCCCCATTTGCATGGAAGTCAACGCAGAAAATCCCCAACATCTTTCATATCCGTCACACAGTTCCTAAAAGTGAACTGTCCGTCATGCTTATCAGGCCTGATTTTTGCTCATTACATATCTCTTTTCTAAGCCAACATATTTGCTTGAGAACATTAGGCATGCATATTTATAAAGCCTTGCAGAGCTAAAGCACATCAGATCAGTTCAAATGAGAGAAATCCAAACCCCCTTGCAAGCACAGCCTCCCCTATTATCCTCTTCTTCCACACCCTTCATTACCCCGGTGTTTACAGTGATACGCAACTTTGGGCATTTGGGAAATAAGTGGCTCTTTGTGGAAAATACAGAGATGCACACCCCCTAAGTCCCCAAGTCTGTTTTCCGACCCCCACCCTCAGACCAAGAAGGTTGAACCTCCTTCCTAGCGACTTTATTCTGAACAGAGTGGCTCAAACCTGCTGAGTAGCAATCGATGAAAACACATTACACACCAGAAGAAGAGGAAGGTCGGGTGGGAGGAGAGCGAAACGCAGCTTTGCTTTCAGCCATTAATTACGAATCACCCAAATATCGCTACGCGTATCTCCCAAGCACAAGCACCCTTGCCAAACCTGGCTGTCAGGCAGCGCTTTCCAGAGCCTCGCTATCTATTGTCAGGGCAGAGAAGCCCCGGAAGCCTGTGAATCTCTCTGAAAATGCGTCCTCGGAAACGCTAAATATAGACCAAAGGGGTCTGGGTCTGGCGAGCAGCGGGAGATTAAAGAAACGGCCATGGACGCATATGACCAAGTCTTTCCATTTTGTTCTAGCCAAACATCGTAATGACATTGAACATAAGGGCAAAAGACTGGAAGGAAGTCTTCCCCACCCCCACCCCTCTTCTCCCGTATATTAGGGACGTCATGAATGCAACCGGGTTGCTCTGGAGGGTGGCGGAGAGCAGTCGGTGTTGCCCTATATACGCGTCCTCCGGGGGAGAGGGGCGGCAGGGAGGGGAACACGCGGAGAAGCCACTTGGTAACCGCTCCAAGAAAGACACTGGCCCCGGACCCCGTTCCGGGCAGAGCCGTCTTCCGAAAGGGGACCCAGCGCGATCGCCGTCCTCCCTGGGGGCAGACAGCACCCCACAGCCGCCGCCACCACCCCTGGCCCGGCCAGCAGCGGAGGACCAACCCCCACCGGCGGTGAGCAAGAGGACGACGCCCGGAGGATGCGCCCGGCTCCAGCAGCTCCGCGCAGGCAACTCACCGAACGGCGCGGCGCCCGACTGCTTCCTGGCGAACATGCACCCGCCGCCAAAGACAGCTCCTCAGTCGGGGGAAAGGCGTGCGCGCCGCCGCCCGGCTTCAGAGCAAGGTCCTGACCTTGCCCAGCTGCAGCATCCTCCGCTTTTGTTGTCGGAGCGCGGCCGCGGGACAAGTGATGCTGGCGGGGAGCAGGGGCGAGCGCGGCGGGCGAGAGGCGGCTCCCGACGCGAGTGCGCAGCGCCCGGCCCGGCCGCCCCTCCGAGCGCGGCGAGCGTAGCGCCCCCTGCCCGACTCCACGGGCGCCGCGGGCTGCTCGGGGTTCCGCGGGGCTCCCCGGGCTCGGGCCGGGCTCCCGAGCCGCCGCCGCCGCGCCCGCCGCTCCGCTCGGCCGCTTGTCGCCGCGGGCGCGAGCCTGGGCCGCCCTGGCGCCCGGCGCCGAGCGCTCCCGAGCTGCGCCCTGCGCGCGGCCCGCGCCACCTGTGCCGCCGCCGCCGCCGCCGCCGCCGCCGCCGAGAGCGAGGCTCCTCCCGCCGCGCGCCGCAGCTCAGCCTCCGGCTCAGCCGCGGCGGCCGACTCCGGCGCCTGGCTAGTGTGCGAGCGTCCGCCCCGCCGCCGACAGCTGCCCCGGGTGCGGAGCATGCCCAGTGCCGCCGAGAGGGAGCGCGGCGCTTCGCCACGCGAATTCCACTTCTGGTTTTCGCGGCGGCAGCCACAGCAGCGGAGAGGGGAGGAGGCGGAGCAGGTTGGGAGAGGGCCGAGCATCCTCGGGAGCGCACAGCATCCGGGCTGGAGCAGGTGTGGAGAGTTGATTCTGGCGTGGGGGGCAGATGCCCGTCTGTAAGAGGGCAGCCGTGGAGGGGTTCTAGACTAGCTTGTGAGTTAAGGAGAGCACGGAGGCAGCCGTGCGAGCTAGTGGATGGGGATGGATGCTCTTGCAGACTAGCTTGTGAGTTAAGGAGAGCACGGAGGCAGCCGTGCGAGCTAATGGATGGGGATGGATGCTCTTGCAGATTCTGGGGTTCCAAAGCAAAGAACGCATGACGTCTGTGAGGTTCTCTTCACGGAGTCTGCCCCGTCTCCAGCACCTCCAGTGTTCTGATTATGTTTTTCACAGATACTCTCTCCTTAACGCAAACTCAGTCTGGTTTCAAATCTGGTGTATAGGTGAACTTCCTGAGAGGAAGACCCCTGTCGGATCTAGAGCTTTGAAGACGGTCGATTTCTCCTCGACCTTGGGTTACTTCTTAGCCAGTTGTCCTCTTCTGCACCTCCACCACTTTTTCCTCTTCCCATTGTCCCGTGCTACAAGGGAAACTCAGTTCCTCTTCCCCAGACCCCAGTGAAGCCTGTACAGCTTTCTCCATTTCCAACTGAGTTTTCCATATGTCTCTCAGTTAGCTAGCCATTAGTCCACAGAGTGCGAAAACTAGCAAGCACAGTCACACTATGGGAAGTCTTGTTGGAAAACAAAACCCGTGCCGCGTGCCAAGGCAGGCTGTCAGGCCCTCCCCCTATGTCTCTGTCAGCTGCAACATTCGTGAGTGGCAAGGCCTAACAGTCACTTTCAGGACAAATACTTCTCATAAGTCTCCCACTACTCATCCCCCTTGACCTTGAAGCTCCCACACTCTGAAGCTGTCCTCTCCGCCCCACCCCTTCCTAGGACCTGTTTCTGAGATGCAGATGCCCGTGACAGAAAGCACGAACTTGTAATAAGAGGAAGGGTCTGTCCCAGCTTCAGCCATCTCAGGGACGTTTCTATTCAGCTTGCAAGGGATTATCCAACGAAGTCAGATGACTTATATTAAATCTGAGATCTCCTCTATTATTCTCTGGAGTTAAAGGCTGAGACAAATGTAAGGTTAAAAGGACTAAGCAGGTAAAGGAACGAACAGAAGATGGAGCAATGGCTGTTCTCAACAGTGAAATGTGCAGTCGTTCCGCTCATCTCGGGTAGGCTAAGGCTCACTTGCAGAAGCAGTTCCCCAGTGTGGGTACTACACTGGAGCTGCTGTGACGTGACGCTAACATAGCCGCCTGATTCCTGTGAGGGAAGACCTGTGGTCATTTTCAGGTGTTATTTACATCAGCGCCAGTTGAATGGGGGACTTGTTCATCTGGAGGACAGCAGGCCCCAGACATCCTCCAGTCTCCAGGTCCCCAAGCTGCTGCTACTGTGGTTACAGGCGTCAGCGTGTGCTCAACAGGCTTTTTGTGCAGGTGCTGAGATCTGAACTCAGGTTCTCACAGTTGTAGAACAAAAACACTCAAGGCAACATCCATTATTGTATGTGGTAGGTACACAGATTCTGTCCTTAGAACATATATATGCACATGTTTATGTCCCATCAGACTCAGCGTGAGAAAATGATTTTCCGAAGCCCTTTTTTTCTGGGATGTTTGCTCTGTTTTCATTTTTTTTTTTAAATGAGCAATTGCCAAATTCCCATTGGTTTATTGTGCACCGTGGCAACACCCATGAGCCGTCCCTGCAGAACTTCCTGTGGTGGGTGTGGGATACTTAAGAAACAGAAATGCCCTGGACTGCATTGATTTAATTTACTCTTTGCTGCATTTCATTGAAACACTTAGGATTTCTATTCTTCCAGAATAACTGGAGATATTATTAAATTCACAATTAGATAATTTTGAAAAATAAGACGAAGTGCTCCTGTGCGATGCTGAGTCTTGGGTGACTCGCTGCTGCCATCTTTTGCTCTTGCTTCTGATGGTTCCTGTAACAAGCAGTATCCTACATTCACACATCCACTATGAATTCAGAAAATTGTTATTCTCTTAGTTTCCAATTATAGCAATCAATGCTAAATGAAAATTCATTATTGTGCCTCTTCTGTTTGCACATTGTTAGAGCAATGTGTTACAGAAATCACTTCTAAAAGCAACACGTGTCTCTTGATCTTTCCAAATCAACTTAAAATTTGAAGCAAATATATTTTTGCATGGAACTTTGAATTAAGTATTAAGAATAAAATATAATAATGAAAAAACATTTTATAAAGTCACATATATTTCAGAGTTGAAATATATGAAGTATGCTGATTTTGCAAAAAGGGTATAATCTTTATTATAGTAAATTGCTATCTTGGTCATGAAATTCAACTAGAAAAAGGTGGCTTGCCATTTTTACAGTGTATTACCTATTGATAAGCAAAACTATTGAAATTGGGAAGTATAACTACATGTCAGCAATTTTAGTTGCTGCTCTGTATTTAAATACAGATAGTCACAGTAACTAACTCCTTAAAATTTATCAAGACTGGAGAGCTGTCTCAGAGGTTAAAAACACATACTGCTCTCATAAAGGACATAAATTTGGTTCCATCACTAATGTGGGACGATGCACAACCACCAGGAACTCAAGTTTTAGAATATCTGATGCCCCTTCTGGGCTCCACAGGAACTGCATTCTTTTGCAGATGCATATATACATATACATAATTAAAACAAATCTTTTAAAAATCATTATTTAAATTCTACAACCAAGGATCCATAACAGTAACTCATCAGTATAATCATGACATGTGATTTATATGATGCATATAAATAATAGTAAGCTTAAAATACAGCATCTTACTTTTAGAGCATTACTATTTTTTGAGACACATTACTATTTTTTGAGGACTGCAAAAATAAAAAAGCAAAAAATAAATAAATAAGAAAAGAGTGGTTTACTAATCTTCATTATCCGTACCTGTGTCAGGGTCGTTTCACCATTTTATTAAAAAGTTTGCACTCCAAGTAGACTGCCCTTTATTGCCACTAAAGCTCATATGATAGGGACACCCTTTTATTTGTTCATTCAGAAAATGTTTATTGAGTATCTGCCAGAGTCCAGCTCCAGACGAGGGTGGGGTCTGAAGTGGGTGGATGCAAGAGCAGCTAAGGAGAAATCAGACACGGGGTACTTCTTAGTTTCATTTTAGGAGAGATGGACAGAGAGGAAGCACATCTCGGTGTGGCTGGACCTACCCTGACAACCTGTACCTCTCACGGGCTTTACCTATACACAAACTCATTTCCTCATAGACTTCAATCATTGATTGCAAAGTGATTTCATGGTCCATGCCTTTTCTAAAGGCTTCCATGATTGCATAAGCTTATCAAAGTAAAAGAAACAAAACGAGCCAACGGCAAATTTCATGAGAACTAAAATCTAACATTATGATAAAATCAGTTCTTTTAACTCAAAATCTTTTTCCTTAAAGTTGGTGTCGTCAAGCCTTGTGGTTACAGAAAAACTAGACAGGATGTCTTTATTTAACTTTGACTAATAGATCTGAAGCTATTTCCTACTACCTATTATTCTATTAATCTACTATAATGAATATTTGATCTTTCTACAGAAATCTAATTCCTCTATCCCTTGTTTAAATTCTTTCTTTTATACCTGACATAAGACCACCTTCCTTTCCCTTGACTTCTGAAAGACCGTGTTCTGCTCTTTATTCTTTCTTCAATCAGACAAGTCCTGATCTAACAAGTCTGCTCAGGAAGCCAGGCAGTTGATTGAGCCAAAATGTTTCTCTTTGTGTCTCTTGTTTCAATATGGTCTCTATCTTTATTACAATCCTACACAGAGTAAAGGAACATCAGGATTCCTGGAACTGCTTACTTTGCCTTCAGGAGGGCACCAAGGCTTGTCATTAATTTTATAATAAAAAAATCTTTTCTTTCTCCATGTTAGTTCTGTGTTTCTGGGGAAAAGCATGACAATCTAATAATTCAGTTATAGTTTGTCAGCTTCTAAAATTTTCCTAAGTTTTTCTTCTTTAATGATTTATTCCAGATCCTATGTCTTATGCTTACTAGTAACACTTAAGTAATAAGTTCTGTAGAAGATTCTTGCATAGCAAGTTCTCCCAGGGAATCACCATAAGTTTTATTCTCAACATCAGCTTCTGTAAGAATTATTACATTCTCCCAGTTCGATCCTTCAGTGAGGAGCCCTTAACATCAAAGAATTCAAACATTAAACATGTCAAAGACATAGGCAAGAGTTCTGCAGCAAATTCCACCAAGGGCAGTGAAGGATCAGTTCACATCATCCAAGCACTGTGAGTTTTGTAAAGCAGTGCCTTCAAGACACTTGGCATTGCCAAGTGTCTATTGTGGTTTACTACTGGGATAAAACTGTAGAAACAATGAGGAACAATAGAGCAGATGATGAATTCCCTATGACTTAAACTAGGGTTATTGGATAAGAATAGAAGAAAGCATCCAAGGGAAAGATCTCGCAGAGCCTATGATTGAAAATATCCTCCTTCTTGCTTGTATGTGTGCTGTGTGGTGCTATGAGTCATTGATTCATTTCCATCTTCTAATGTTTCCTAATTGTTCATTTCTCTTCAAGCAGTTCTGTTTACTATGCCAGGACATGGGTGATGGGTTCGTTACATTTCTATTGCTGGGTCAAAATTTGTAACCAAGGCAACTTATAAAAGGAAGCAGTTAATTGGGTTTATTGTTCCAGAGGATTAGAGTTCATGAAGGCATGGTGGCATGAACAGTGAGAGCTCACAACATGAACTTCAGGAAGACGGAGAGGGTGTGGGAGAGAGAGAGAACTCAAAATGTTGAGAATCTTTTGAAACCTTAAACCCTACCCCAGTGACCTATGTCCTCCAGGAAGGCCACATATAGCAGATCTTTCTTGTCAGCCTTTCTTTGGACCGCCAGTCCCCAAATAATGACACAGAGACTTATTATTGATTATGAAAGCTTGGCCTTAGCTTAGGCTTGTTTCCAACTAGCTCTTACAACTTAAGTTAACCCGTTTCTATTAATCTTCATTTTGCCACGTGGCTCTTTACCTCCCCTAGTACTGTCGGTACTGTGCATCCAACTTGCTCTGCATCTCACGGGTGAAATCCCACCTTTTTTTTCCCCAGCATTCCCATCTCTTCCCAGAAGTCCCACCTATCCTTTCCTGCCTAGCTATTGGCTACTCAGCTTTTTACTAAACCAATCACAGTGACACATTTTCATAAAGTGTAATCAAATATCCCACAACAACCTCACCTTCTAATCCTTCCCAAAGGGCCACCAAATGTAGTTCAAGTATTCAAATATATGAGTCTATGGAGACTATTATCATTTAAACCACCGATGGTAGCATGGAGAAGAAACAGTGTCTGAAGTTCTAATACAAAACCAGGAGAGTTCATGTTAGGTTAAGAGCTGAGTTTCTTTGATGCACAGTGAAGCTTACACTGACAGGAAGACACAGAGTTCAGTGAAGGGGTCTAAGAAATACCCTTGCAGGAATCAAGGTCACAGTTTATACTGAAATCTCTGAATTCTGGATAGCCTGGTCAGATGTAAAAAGTACACATATTAGTCATCAGAAATGGACTGTGGGTCAGGGGTCTAGGCCAACAGGAACTGATGACTTTGCTACATTTTCAAAAATACATAATATTACAGAAATGAGGCTGGGCACAAAAATCTCCAGGATCACTCAGCATTACCCCCACTGTCATCAAGAGAATGGCACACCCTGTGGTAGTTATCTTTCTATTGCTGTGATAAAATACCACGGTCAAGGCAACTTATGGAAGAAAGGATTTATTCGGGCTTGTGGTTCCAAAGTGACGGAGTTCATGATGACGGAAGGAAGGCACGGTGGCAGAAGAAGGAAAATCAAAACTACCCTGAGACTCCTTCTTACACACGTCAGAATGGCCAAGATCAAGAAAACAAGTGACAGCTCATGCTGGTGAGGATATGGAATGAGAAGAACACTCATCCATTGCTGGTAGGAGGGCAACCTTGTACAATCACTGTCAAAATCAATGTGATGATTCCTCCAGAAGATGGGAGTTGATCTATCTCAAGATCCAGCTAAACCATTCTTGGCCATATACTCAAATGATGTTTCACCCTATTACAGAGACACCTGCTCAACCATGGTCATTGCTGCTCTGTTCATTATAGACAGAAATTAGAAACAGCCAAGATGTCTATCAATGAGTGAATGGATAAAGAAAATGTGGTACATTTATATGGTAGAATATTATTTAGTGATTAATAATGAACTCATGAAATTCACAGATAAATGGATCCAGCTAGAAAAAAAATCATATTGAGTGAAGTAACTAGATACAGAAAGACAAATATGGTGTTTATTTACTTATATGTGGATCAGTAGTTAAATCTTTACCACATAACCACAGAGTTTAGGTATAGAGTAAGGGAATAGAAAGAAGGGATGGATCTCCCTAGGAAAGGGAAATAGAATAGATAGTTGTGGATGGAGCAGGAATGGAAGGATCAAACTGGGAAGGGGAAGAAAGTGATGGGGGGAATACAGGGCCAGCTGAAACTAAGGGCCATTTGAGGGGTTGTATGGAAATGTAATACAGTAGAATCCTTCTAAAAATATGTATCTATTATTATATATATGTATAATGATAGATTGTGAAGGCAATCTAAAAGAAATTGCCAAATGATAGGAGGGACAGAGCCCCAACTGGCCATCTCTTGTCACCAAATGAAGCTTCCAGTGCTCAGAATGCAGTCAGTCTAATTGAGTTGTTGGCCAAAAGGACCCTGTGGGAACCCCCAAATAACTCAGGCTATTGCCAAGGCTTTTAGCTGCTCTCCTCAAATTGACAGTAAAGCACTGTTGCTAAAGACAACACCCTCACAACTCCTCAAACATGGAGAAGTTGAGTTGGTTCTTAGCTAGCGCCTTCACCCCTACTGACTAGTGTTTAAAATATTGGAATGTGCTCTGTATGCTACCATAAGTGAAAGGTAAACATCAGCACAACTACATTGTCTTTTGTCTACAATAATGACCTGCCTGCAAGACACACTAGTACGTTCATGGCACAAAGCTTGTGGGAGTAATCACCCAATACCTGATTTATTTAAGGTCCACTCCATGAGATGAAACCCATCCCCTACACTGTTCAGGTGGCCAAGAACCTGAGATGGTGCAGGGCAGGGTCCTAGGGTAAAACTAAATACTGCTGTTCTGCTAAAGAACATAGCAATAAAATGATTCCTAATGACATTTTGCTATGCTCATAGATCAGTATCTTGCTTTTAGCCATCATCAAAGAAGCTTCCCCTTACAGCAGATGGGAACAAATACAGAGACTGTACAATGTGCAGAGAGTGAGAGACCTTGGAACACTTAGACCTAAATGGGATGTCTTCGTCAACTCCCTCCCCATAGGGCTCAGGGAACCCTATGAAAGAAGAGTCAGAAAAAATGTTAGAGCCAGTGGAGATTGAGTACAGCAAGGGAACAAGGCCTTCTAAATGCAACAGGATGGGACCAACACACACATAAACTCCATGAGTCTTTGACAGCATGCACAAGGATTTCATGTGTCTTTCTCAAAAAGCGGTTCCAGTACTGAGAGGAAAAGTGGACACATGCCTCCATCCCTAACCCAGAAGCTACCTCCAATTGATAACCACTTACAAATGAAAAATTAGTTCTCTTCAGCAGTCTCATTGGGGACACAAACCACTCTTAAGGGTTCATGAGGTCCCCATGCCCATAAATAGATGGAACAAAACAAACTCAGTGTCATCTTTGGAGGTTAATCCTCATAATGTTTTGTCAGGACATTTATTTGATTTTGTTTGTTTGTTTATTTTACCTTACAGGTCTTTGCATATATATTATGGCTTCTGGTTTTGTGTGTGTGTGTGTGTGTGTGTGTGTGTGTGTGTGTGTGTGTGTGTGTATGTGTGTGTTTTGTGGGATTCCTATGTGTGCAAACTTGTGTCTCTGACTCTTTATGTATTTCTCGTGTGTTTTCTTTTGCTTTTTTTAAGTCTATTCGTTTGTTTTATCCTATCTTGGATTGTTTGTTTTTGTTTTTTGATATTATTTTATTATTATTCTGTGGATGCTTGTTTATTTTCTAAGGAGAGACAGAACGGGCTTGAATGTAGATGGTTTTCAGGTAGAGGCTGCCCATAATCCCTTTCTTCCTCTTACTATAGATATATTTTGTTTTCCTCACATGTCTTTTCTCTTAAATTAAAATTAAACTTTGTCAATGAAGTAAGTAGTTGGTGTGGTCTGAAAGCTCATATGTGAGAGTGGAGGCCAGTGAACAGCATTTGATGTGATGTGTTTGTTAGCTGATCCACAGATAACATCTCATTCCGAGCTTTGTGTAAAAAGCCCACTTCAGTGATTATTTTACCATCTTCCCTAATGGATAGTTTTTTCCCCCTCAGGCATAGGTCAACTTTGTGTTTTCCACCCACTCAAGTGTTACTTTCAAGATGATATACAGAGCACATTGTGACGTGAATCTATTCGTTACAGTAAAGCCCTGGAATGTTTCATTTGATCACCTACAACAAGCAAAATGCTGTTCCCTAATCTGCTGTGAGTCTGAAATGAGTGAATTAATACATCACAAGCAAATGCCACTGTGTCTGCACGCGGAAATGGTTAACAATTGATGGTTGGTGTGAGCAGTGACATTGGGATGTCCTTTACTGCTGCTGTCTTGGTCTTACTGTACAAAACACCCTTACTGCATTTTTTTTTGTCTCTAGGATACAGGTGATATGCAATAAAGTGTTTTCATATTCATTTATTTCAAATAAGCATTAGCTGAATTTCTCCTACATACAGGCAATTATATCATGCAGATTAATGATGAGATTTCACAATCAATTCCACTGTGTAGACTAGCTCCATAAAATGCCTTCACTGAATTTTAAGGAGTTAAAATGGGAAAATCAATGCCACAGACTCAAGGAGCTTATCTATTTTACTATATTTCATGATGTCATACATCTTTAGATGCTTTTGTTTTTTGTTTTTTGGGTTTTTTTTCTGTGTGAGTCTATCACTCTGATTTGTTGACACAGTATGAGATTCACATTTTAAGAGATCTTTCTGTACATAGGATATATAGAGGTGATATTTTATACTTTTTGAAATCAAATTTGTATTTTCACAGTGTGTATATTGTTATACATTTTGTTTTGCTTGATGTAAAAGCAACAAGTCCTTACCTAAATAAAATGGAAATTTCAGAAGTATACGAAAAAGCAAGACCATCACCACTCAGAACACTTTGTTTAATTTTCATCTCATATTTTTTCTTAAATTGAGATATAGTATAAAATACCTATCCTTGTATTCACTTAAAATTATATTTCTATACTTTTAAATTGTTTCTAACATGCTCCTATTCCAAGGCAAGAAAATCCCTTAAATACCCAGTATTCCATTTCACATGATGTTTTGTATGCCAACAAAACAGTCAATGAAGGCTTCTCAATCATTTTAAAAGATAAATGTTTCATTTGTGAAATAGTTCTAGGTAGGATGGACTAGCTTATGGCAGCTCTCCATCTCTGCTGAGTATAAGTAGATATCTTGTATGGAAAACAGAAATATTCCCAGAAAGCACCTGAGCCTTGCTGGAGCAAAAAGAACCAGAAGAGCCAAGATCCCAGACAACAAAGTGTGCAGGGCAGAGCTGATGTTACACTCTTGCTCTCCCTCCAGAGTCTCTGCCAGTTCAGAGCAGTGGGAGAGGCTGGGTTCTGAGGTAGAGAGCCATTGTTTCAAGTTGGCAGAGGTCTTGCTGTTCCCATTAAATAGCAGTGATATGTTTATGACGGCTCAGCTCTAGTTAGTGAAGTCCCTGAATGCAAAGGGTGAACAGGTGATCCTTTGGCCTGGAAAAAGCAGGGAAAACATGAGACCTTTGAGGCAAATTTCCACAATGTATGTACACATGGCCTACTACTCGGTGTAATTTATTATTCAAGAATGTGAACAATGTCTACATAATAATGACTAAAAAGAAGTGAACACATATGGACTAGAAATAGACTCACAAGTGCTCCAGAAGGTGGAATCGGGAGACAGGATGTTTAGAACAGTAATGATCTATATGTTCAAAGTAATATAGAAAGCAAGGAAGTGACAGACAACAACAAAATCAGCAAATTCACCAAAACACTGGAGTCTGAGGATAACTCTCCCATGAGTCCGAGAATGCCTGTAATAACTGAAGCTAATTACATTTTATTCAATACCTGTGATAAGGATATTTTCTAAACATTCAAAAAATCAACTTTTCACTAACTTGTAAGAAAAATTTCAATGAGCTTTATGAGATTAGACTGACTCAGAATATATTCTCAGACAGTACTATGATTAAGCCAGAAATCAACATCCCAAAAAGAGAGAAAACTTTCCCTTAGGATTTTAATGTACACTATTTCAAAATAGACCTAAAAGAAAGGTTGTATTATTTGAAGGTTAACAAATGTATACTTTTTAAAACCTAGATTTTTACATCTCAGCTCAATGTGCCTACTACACTATGAATTAGGCATGTCCTTTGTTTCGCTGTTCGCCTTTACAGGTCGAGATTAGGTCTCTGCCCCTAATTGTTGGTTTAACAAGTTCAGATACTGTGTTAGTTTACAAAGACTGCCAAAGCAAACATCCCACCACAGGTGGAATCTTCTACAAGATCAACGTGTGTGCAGGTTTGGTTTCCATGGATACTGCCCCTGGCCTTCCAGTGGTTTCCTTCTTGCAGTTTTCTCTTAACCATTGCTCTGTTCTTTCCTTAGGTTGTGGACTTAGGACTTGCCTGTCTTTCCCTCTAGGTTTAATGTAATTACATCCTTCATGGCCTTGTTTCCAAAAGTAGTCATAATCTAAGGGATGAGGCTCAGGGCTTCAATTTATGAGTGGGCCACGATTCTAACCATGAGAGTGGCCATCTGCTGGTTGTCTTGAGTGGTAATTGGGGATTTAGAACTCTTTCACTCACCCTGCTAATTCATTATTCATCGATTCATTAGCTCATCAAATATTAAGTCCTTATTCAATTGTAGGCAATGCTGTGGGTCCAAGAGTGGCGGGCATCACTGCTGTTCTGGAACTAACACTCTAGAGGAAGACAAAGGCAATGAGCAGAGAAATAAACTTCTCCATATGGTTGTAGCATCATGTATCATTACTGAAATCTGAAGGACATGGTGGCAAGTGCTAGAGCTTTAAAGCATGCTGCTTTCGACTCTGTGTTCAGGAGGCACTTCTCTGAGTAGATGACATTTCTGGTCTGAATACATAAAGAAATCATGCTAATATCTTGGATGCATGTATTCTGTGTAAATGGCATAACAGTGTCAAGGGGTGTAAGGCTATTGTAATAAATATAAAGTATGGAAGAAAATGAACATGGCATGTTCAGGGTGTAGATCATCCTGTTTGGGTCACAGGAAGACTTCTACATTGCAAAGGTAAGGGGGCATGAGTGAATTTTGACCAGATCAGTCAGGACACCACAGAGGACAGGCTTCATGCCCAAGGTGGGGAGGAGGGTCAGAAGAAAATAGCGGTGAACCTTGCTCTGAGCTCTCAGCTCTCAGCCTCTAGGACTACTGAAAAGTAAATGCATCTACTTTGAAGTCCCCAGGCATGGATAATTTAAGGGGCAATGGCAAGAGAATGGATTGTGCACAAACTTGTGCTGTGGTTTTCTAAACCCTCATAACCGAGATAGCAATTCTGAACATCATGCCAAAGACTTGGTGGGAGATTTCTGGATTATGGATAACGACGTTTTGATTTTTTGAGGTTATGAGTGTTCTCCATTTTGGTTGTTCTCAAATGCTGCCTGCCATGTAGCTGACTGGAGAATCTGACAGTTAGAGATGTACAGCTCCTGTTGGGAGTGGTGGAGTCCTACTCTGAGAGGCATACAGGCTGTCTTAGTTCTTTTCCTGTTGCTGTAAAAACAAGCACTCTGACAAAAGCAAGCAAGAGCATTCGTTTTGATTCACAGTCCCATGTTCAGTCCCTATCTCTGGGTGAGTCACAGAAGCAGGAGCTAGAGGAAGCTGGTCACATTGCATCCAAATTCAAGGACCAGTGAGTGACAGATGCTGCCGCTCAGCTCTCTCTCTTCTTTTCATCCATCCCAGGCCTCTAGCTCAATTCACATAATCAAGAAAGTTCCCCACAGATAAGCCTCAAGATCAACCTAACCCAGATAATCCCTCCGAGGTATATTCAGAGGCCTATCACCTAGATGGTTCTAGAGCTCATCCAGTTGACAATTGAGATTAGCTATACAGTACATCCATTTGGACAAGTTTAATCCCAACTCAGTATTTCCTTCCCATTTGGGAAATGCACATTTTCTGAAAGACGGCCTGCTGTGAGAACACCCCTTAGGACTACTGGCAGGTACAAGAACGTGTTGATGGGATTTAGTAAACACTGGGGGTGTTGTTAGTTGGTACACGACACTTTCATTTTGATGTAATGGAAATAGGTTCATAAAACCTAGTGTTCACATGGCATGAAAAACTGTATTCATTTCTATCCCTACTGAAACCCGACTTTAAACTCTGAGCTCCAGGTACTGCAAAATGTCAGGAGGTGAGAATGAGTTGAGAAAGAGTTGGAATTAAAACAGGAAATGTTTCTTAAACAACCATGAATTAGACACTAAACAAAAGAAGCAATAATCTTGATGTATTCTCTAATGTTTTCCAGGTTGGTTAAGCGGGTTTTGTTTGGACCTTCTCAGTAGACGGTTACATTGTTAACACACAAGCATACATTGGTGTTTCCCCCACCCCCCTTTAAAGTAACATCTTGCTAAGTATGTCTTTAGAATTCCATCACTGTGTTTAATAATCCCAGCACATGACTGGGAAGAAGTAATAATAACATGATCTCACTCTGATCCTAACTGTATTTTTTTCTAAAATCTTACCTTGAATTATAATGGTTAGTGAAATATTTTCTATAATATTTTATATCACAGGACCACTGTTTTAAATGCCATTTTTTCTATGGTTCCTCTCACTATATAATGCTCCTCAACTCATTTACTCTCTACCTGATTAGGTTTCTTTGGCAAACACAGATTCGGTTATGTTCAGGCTAAAGTTCTATTCTTTCCCTTTGGCTTAGGTTTTTTTTATTTTTGTTTTTTATTTTGATTTTTGTTTTTTGTAGGGTTTTTATTTATTTATTTATTTTTGCAGGGAGTCGTTATCTTTATTGAAAATTCCCACATTTTAACACTTGGTAATATCAGTTTGTTCCCTCATATTTTAGTAATAGTCTCTACATGCTTATATTTCTAATCATAGTATCTTTTTAAGGTCCTTGCATCAATAAGCTGTCTATGTTTATGTGTGGAGTGAAAGCAAGAGAGAATTTATGATGGCATTGCATGTTAGGAGTGGGTACAATACTCAGAATATCTATGTACAGCAGGTGCTAGGTTTTCAGCTGTCTGGGGGAGTTTGGCTTTGCATTTTCTTTTCATTTCTTCCTCTTTTAGATTTGGACAATAAACTATATTTCCATATCAGAGAAATCAAAAGTAAATCCATGAGTTCTACAAGCACTATTAACTCTTAATACTTTTTTTGTTTTGCTTTTTTTCCCTCTCTGTTTGTTTAAAAGAAACATCTCACCTGGCCCTGGGAATAGCATGGGGCAAGGTAGTGTTACCACACCGTGTTGTTAGCGCTCAGACAGGGTCCACCGCCCTGCAGGTGATGAGTCTGGTTGCACTGGGAGGGTTTGTTTGAAGTCCACACTATTCCTGTGGATCCTCCGAGCATACCACGACCTCACTGGCCAGGGACATCTACATTACTTAAAGATTATTTTTCCAGAACAGGGACAGACAACTTTTTGGCAAACCTACAGGCTGAGAGTTTACTCACTTGAGTGGGGTGGGGTGGGATGGTGTAGTTATAATATCTGCTATCTCAATTCTGCTAGTATATGAAGAACTTCTAAAGGCTGCTCTTATTGTCATGGAAGTATTACTGGGAAACCTGCCTCATG
Organism: Peromyscus eremicus; assembly: GCF_949786415.1. NCBI lineage: Eukaryota > Metazoa > Chordata > Mammalia > Rodentia > Cricetidae > Peromyscus > Peromyscus eremicus. The sequence continues at coordinate 9,572,885 of NC_081427.1, forward strand.
TGTAGATACAGTTTTTAATACTAGCCCTGTGTAAACTCAGAGTACAGGTTTTACAGACTTCACAAATATAGAATATTACCCTTCTACAATAAAAATACTGTTTGTCAATAAACACAGTATGGCTCAACAACATGATTGCCAAGCACAAAATCATCTTTCTCTTATATAATACTGAAAGTTGCATTTTTTGAACTAACAAAACATTCCACTAAATTTGTAAAACTCATAGAGATAAAGCGCCAAATTAACCAAAGTGTATATAAATCAAGTCTCAATATAAAAGTATAGACAAAAATATCTGGAAATATATTGACATTAACAACTGTTTTGCTGGGTGGTGGTGGTGCACGCCTTTAATCCCAGCTCTCAGGAGGCAGAGGCAGGCAGATCTCTGTGAGTTTGAGGCCAGCCTGGTCTCCAAAGCAATTCCAGGAAAGGCGCAAAGCTACACAGAGAAACCCTGTCTTGAAAAACCAAAAAAAAAAAAACCCCACAAAAAACAAAAAACAACTGTTTAATAAAACCATAGTGTATATATTTATGGATTTCTTAAATTTTGTTATTTTACTTTATACTCTTTGTGTATAAAAACCCTAATTACCTAATACCCACAGTCAATTAACAGAGCCAGGTGGTGATACCTTGAAGTGGGTTAAATAGTTCTTCTGTGTTACTACTCTGTATTAGTCTCCAGAGAAATAGAACACACACACACACACACACACACACACACACACACACACACATAGCTAAAGTTTTCCTGCCTGGCCCACGGTCAGGGCAAATCTCTCTCACCTGCCAGTCCCACAGCCGCTCAGACCCGACCAAGTAAACACAGAGACTTATATTGGTTACAAACTGTATGGCCGTGGCAGGCTTCTTGCTAACTTTTCTTACAGCTTAAATTAACCCATTTCCATTAATCTATACCTTGCCACATGGCTTGTGGCTTACCGGCATCTTCACATGCTATTTCTCATCATGGCAGCTGGCAGTGTCTCTCTGACTCAGCCTTCCACTTCCCAGCTTTATTCTCCTCCTTGTCCCGCCTATACTTCTTGCCTAGCCACTGGCCAATCAGTGATTTATTTATTGACCAATCAGCAACACACTTGACATACAGACCATCCCACAGCACTCCCCCCCTTTTTTTTTTCCAAAAGGAAGGTTTTAGCCTTAACAAAGTAAAATTATATATAATTTGGGAATTTGGGCGTAGCTTCTCTTACTACTTCCTGCTGGAAGGGGGCGCTGTATCTTATGGGGACACAAAGAAAATTTTAGAATTATGTAATAGTCCATGAGGCTGTATTGTCTGAGCCAGATGCCTTCAAACCATTCTAAATGTTGGATCATCTGGGCCATGGTGTCATCAGAGACCTTTCAGGGGGTCTTGGCTGGTCAAACCTGATGTATCTTAATCTGGAACAAATCCATAGCCTCTGGCTTTGTGTGAGAACAAAAGCAGAGACTCTTTTCCAAAGCAACATATCCTTATATCCAAATTTTGAAGTCAAGGTACCTTTAAAATATACATTTTGGCATAACTCAACAGCTTTTACAATCAAATGTTTTTCTGCAGTTAAAAATCCCAAAGACAACACAATCCAGATTCTCTGTGTAATATTCATCTTTATGTGACTTATTTTTTATATTAATTTTACTGTCTCTTTAAAGACTTTATTTTTTAAAACTATGTATTTGTTTATATAACTGTATATATCACCTTTTTTTGTCTCTTTCAAGCCTACGTATATTTTACACACATTGTAAACTATTACATCTGAATCTGTCTTATTGTGAATCTATTGCTTTAAACTGCAGCAGCTGTGGCTGCTGGCTCTGCCCACCTCAGCTTCCCAACATGGCGGTGGTACGGTACGTTTACCACCAGCTCTGGGAGCTATCGTGGGTCTATGCTTTTATCCAAACAGCGTGTAACCCAAAAACCTCTTTTTTTGTTTTGTACTAGTAAAGGCTAAATCCACCATGCAGCTTAATGTTCCACTTTCAGAGGCCTCATTCCCGCCATATGGCAGGTCGAGCTTGCACGTTAGGAACCCACAAGTAGCTCAAACCGGCAGCTGCCGTTCATTTGAGAGAGACAATTAGGAAGCTGTTTTTAGCTTTGTTTTAGAATCTTTTTTCTCAGTTTTTAGGTGGAAACTCTTGCCCCATGTTGGGCGCCAAATGTAGATGTAACCAACCTTCTTATTAAATAAGAAACACAGAACCAATGCAAAGATGAAAGCCAAGAGGTCAGAGCTAAGAGCTAAAACCTTACCCTTCCTCCTGCAGTGGTCCTACCTCTCCGAACCAGAACTACCCCTGTGTTAAAGTCTTTATATATAGTTCCTGTTCTGCCTTCTCATTGGTTGTAAACCCAACCACATGACCACCTCGTCACAGCCTGTCTGTATAGGCCTCCAGGTTTTCCATGCTTGGTATTGAGATTAAAGGCATGTGTATCCAATAATGGCTGTATCCCTGAACACACAGAGACTTACCCAGCTGTGCCTACCAAGTGTTGGGATTACAAGTGTACGCCACCACTGCCCTGCTTTCCTATGGCTTGCTAATAGCTCTGACCCCCAGGCAACTTTATTTATTAACATACAAATAACATTTTAATACAAATAAAATATCACCATACACACACACACACACACACACACACACACACACACACACACACCCTTGATTTACAGTGGGGTTCCATCCCGATGAACCAAAGAAAACTTAAATATTATTAGGTGGAAATTTTTATTCTATATAATCCTGAAAATTTTAAATGCTGTGGGAACACTTACAATAGGAAAAAAGTCATCTAACACAAACCCAACTTTATGAACTGTTGAGTATCTCATTTAATTTGCTGAATAATTCCAGACTTGGTAGAAATAGAGCAGTTGTATGGGTGTGCTTTCACTCTATTGTGAAATAGAAGGATCAGAAACCATGGCATTGAAATTAGAAACTGAGTAAAGTTTATAACCTATTATGAGGGACTGACACAAAATCATGGAAGCTCATTAGTCTCTCATCTTGCCAGCTCCAAGCTAGATACTCAGGCAAGTGGGTCCTGTGGCACAGTCTGAATGTGAAGGCCTGCAAATCAATAGAGCCAACAACAGAGAGCCCGCTATGAGGGCGGGAGACATGACAGAGAGTCATCCGGAAATAACGTTCAATGTGGATATCAAATAATCATTCAGGTAGACACATATGGTAAACCAACTTAGCCCCTGGAATTCATCTCTATGTGTAGCTCAAAAAGGGATATATTTAGAAAAAGGATTTTTGTAAATATAAGTAAGAGAGTTCAGATAAAGTTACACTGGCTTTAGGTGAATTCCATTTCAAAAAATATAGTGACTTTATAAGTAGAGAGAATACACAGATATATCACAGGAAGAAGACCACATGACATGGATACACAGACTAGAGTCAAGTGATTACAAACCTAAAACCACCTGGAATTGTGGCTGGTCCTTCCTGGGTGGGAAAGACCAAAGAAATTCCTCCTGGGAGCCTTCAGAGGGTCTCAGTCCCTTTCAGTTCTTTGATTTTAATCTCTAGAACTAAATCAGAGACTAAATTAATGTTTCTTGAAAGGACTTGTGATGACCTGTGCTGACTTCTGCTGGAGACATCTTTACTTGTCTCTCCTTGCCAAAAGGGCCAGAGAAAAAGAGCTGCTCTGTATAATGTAGTGGGGTGTTCCCAGAGACAGGGAGCTGTTCTGTGTCCTGTAGTGGGGTGGTCCTTTTCTGAGTTCTAAGACTTTGAGCATCATGGGAACAGAAATGCAAACCCATAACACAACATGAAGCTGTGCGGTTTTTTTTCCCAATATTTTTGCAACATGATATATAAACATATACATATACATGTACATACACACATGTATAATATACACACAAATATATATGTACACATATATATAGAAAGAGAGAGAGAAAGTAGTGGTTTGGAAGAAAGTGGCCCCCAAAGGGAGTGGCACTATTAGAAGGTGTGGCTTTGAGTATGTATGACCTTAATGAAGGAAGTGTGTGCTATGGGATGTTCTGTATGGTAAATGTGTTGCTAATTAGTCAATAAATAAAACACTGATTGGCCATTGCATTAGCTAGGCAGGAAGTGTAGGCGGGACAAGGAGGAGAATAAAGCTGGGAAGTGGAAGGCTGAGTCAGAGAGACACCGCCAGCCGCCAAGATGAGAAACAGCATGTGAAGATGCTGGTAAGCCACGAGCCATGTGGCAAGGTATAGATTAATGGAAATGGGTTAATTTAAGCTGTAAGAACAGTTAGCAAGAAGCCTGCCACGGCCATACAGTTTGTAACCAATGTAAGTCTCTGTGTTTACTTGGTCGGGTCTGAGGCTGTGGGACTGGCAGGTGATAGAGATTTGTCCTGACTGTGGGCCAGGCAGGAAAACTCTAGCTACAAGTGTGTCACTGTGAACGCTGGCTTTAAGATCTCGTATATGTTCAAGCTGTGCCCAGTGTCTCAGACCACTTCCTGTTGCCTATGAGTCAATATGTAAGAACTCTCAGCTCCTTCCCCAGCACCATGTCTGCCTGCATGCTGTCTTGCTTCCTGTCACGATGATAATGCATTAAACCTCTGAACTGTAAGTGAGCCACCCGAATTAAATGTTTTTCTTTATAGGAGTTGCTGTGGTCATGGTGTCTCTTCACAGCAATACAAATCCTAAGTCATATATATATATGTGTGTGTGTGTGTGTGTATGTGTGTGTGTGTGTGTATTTCATGTATGACTGTTTTGCTTGCAAATATGTATGTACACCATGTGGGTGCCTTCTGCCCACAGAGGTCAGAAGAGGGCATCATAACTCTAGGGACTGGAATTACTAGTTGCAAGCAACCATGTGGGTGCTGGGAATTGAACTCAGAGCTGCTGCAAGAGCAACAAGTGTTTTTAATCATTGAGTTGTAACACAAATCTTAAAAGGTCTTATTAAATAAAAAATACGAAGCCAGAAATTTGGGTTAAAGCCTTAGAAAGATCAGGGAAATACGGAAAGCCATGAGCTAACCTCACCTCACCAACTCTTCCAAGGAGAGTGACTTCCTGTCTAACCAGGCTTATATGCCTTGCTTTCCTGCCCTCTCATTGGTTCTTAGCCCAGCTACTTCACTTCCTCTTCCTGCACAGCTCTGTCACTGTCTGTATGTCTGTACAGACCTCCAGGTCCCTATAGTTGGTGCTGGGATTAAAGGCATGTGTCGCCAAGGTTGGCTCTGTTTCCTAGTGTGGCCTTGAACACACAGAGATCCTGCCTGCTAAGGGATTAAGGGCGTGTGCTGCCTGACTTCTTTGTTTATTTAAAATAGCTGGTCTTTTCCCCTTGATCTCCAGGCAAGCTTTATTTATTAACACAAAAATAAAATATCACCACATTTCAGCACAAACAAAATATCACCACATTGAGTCAATGCTCTAACCACCTGTTCTTGTTTTAACCCCTGATACCTGAACCCATGCACACTTCTTTCTATCTGTGGGGATGTGTGTGTGTGTGTGTGTGTGTGTGTGTGTGTGTGTGTGTGTGTGTGTGTATTCAGGCACCCACAAATACATTCCTCTGACTCAAACTACACACAGTTGTTCCTACATGTTTATGGATCCAGGATGCCCATCAGGAACAGAATCAGTGGATCCTCAATGATAGAAATTCCAGCCATGCCCCAGCGGGACACTTAGTCATTTCTGCCTAGTCATTTCCAGGTCCTATGTAACCCACACACTATGTGGTCATGTAAATTGAGCGCAACGTGACCATGCAATCTATGTGCATGCATGGAGTAGCCATGTGCACATGCGTGGGGTGGTTCTTAAAAGGCAGATCCCATGTCCCCTCCTTCCCTTCATGTATCCTTTCAGCAGGCCTGAACACATCTATCCCTTTCCCCTTTCCTTAATAAAACTCTTGCTAGTGGGTTTTGTTGTGTTCCGTGACTTTTCCTCGTAGGGTAAGAGCGCTGCTAAAACCAACATTGGTGCCTAAAACCAACACTCAATCCTCTTATATAAAATGGTATATCATTTGCATATAATTTACACAAATATTTCCCTCTACTGTAAGTCATCCCTAGATTACTTAAAATATAGTACATAACACAATATGTTATGGTTTGGATATGAAGTGTCCCCTCAAAGGCACACGTATTGAATGCAATGTGTTCATAGACAGGCTTTTGGGAATTGGTTGATCATGATGGCTCTCTTTTATGAATTAATCCACCCATTGATGTGTTTTTGACTTAATGGCATTATTAGGAGCTGGTTAAGATTTAAGAGTTGGAAAGGGGCAGGATGAAGAGACTTTGAAAGGAGTCTCTTTGTCCCTTGTCCCATCCTGTCTGTCTCCTTCTGTTTCTTGGCTGCCAGGAGATGAGCACCATTCCTGCCACCATGACACTCTGCCTTACCAGAGGCCCAGAGAAATAGAGAAAATATCCATGTACTGAGACCTCAGAATCTCTGAGCCAAAACAAACCTGTCATCCCTTTATGTCATTTCCCTGGACATGTGTTAGAGTGAACAAAATCCCTGAGTAATGCACCATGCCAATGCTATGTAAGGGACCCTGTGTCATTTAGGAATAACGACAAATGAAAACTTTGAACACATTCAGTGCAGTATTTTAAAATGACTTCCACCTCACGTTGTTTGAATTTGTGTCTATGGAGACTGCAGATCTAGAGGTCCAGTAGCACGCCCCAGGTAAATGACGCCTACCCCTGGATGTTGTCTCTCAGCCAGTCCTGTGTCATTGCCTCTGCTGTTCCATGCCACTGTTCTTCCTGCCCAGTGACTTCTGGGTCATGGGGAATGTGACAAAATGTGTTTATCCCAAGGATAAGTGACTGATCTTATATCTCCTGTAGCTATTTAGTGGATCCATTGGCCACACCCTAGATTGTATGAAATCCCAAGCTTCTAAGAGTGGTAGGGATGAAGGCTTAGTAAGGAGAGCAAGAAAACAGAAGTAATGCTTTTTGTTTAACCAACACCTTTCATGAATAATAATTTAAATGAAGTACAATTATTATTAAATGTTTGTTTCTAATGATAAATAAATGAAGACTTTCACAATCAATCATGCTATGCCTGTGTTTACCACATCTCCCTTTTATGGTCCAATATAAAAGTCATTATCTTTATGAAAATGATGAGTTTTATACTATGATAATAATTATGTGTGGATGGTACCCCATTCAATGCCTGTGGAATGGATTCTGCACTAATTTAATTCAGTCAGAATTTAATATTTTATACGTTGTTGAAAGAACAATTTAAAATGTTGTAACACTCAAGAAAATAAACAAATGGTAGCAGTAATATTCATTTACTGTTGTATTTGTCTATATGAGTAAAGATTTGACCCAGATGCAGAGGGCTGTTCATCTCTGCCCTAAGTCCAGAGGATTGACAGAAGTAAAAAAAAAAAAAAAAAAAAAGCTATGAGCAAGGTGAGTGGACACCTCTTCATCCATCTATGAGTCTGGACATGATGCTGGCTATCTTCTGAAGCCCTAGAACCCAATATCTGCTAGTTATCTCTGGGCACCTTGGGTTTCCTTACACTGCTGTGGTTTCATGACTGACTGCATGTGAGAACAGAGAAGATAGAAAGGCAGAGGCTGTGCTTTGAATGATTGAATTAGAACACAAGCAACTTTATTTTCATGTACAGCAGTCTGTCCTAATCCACTGAGTTTGTGTTTTAGTTGCTCGGGCATAAAATCAAGGTAGCATTAAAACCTCCACTGTTTTAGACAATGTTCTATTGCTACGAAGAGACACCATGACCATGGCAACTCTTATAAAGGAAAGCATTTAATTGGGGCTGGCTTACAGTTCAGAGGTTTAGCCCATTTTCATCATGGAAGGGAGCATGGTGGAACACAGGCAGATACGGTGCTGGAGAGTAGCTGACAGTTCTACATCTGGATTCACAGGCAGCAGGCAGAAAGAGAGCCTGGGCACGGTTTGTGCTTTTGAAACCCCAAAGCTCACCCTCAGTGACACACTTATTCCACACCTCCTAATCTCTCTCAAGTAGTACCACTCCCTAAGGACTAAACATTCAAATATTTGAGCCTGTAGGGGTCATTCTTCTTCAAACCACCACATTCCATCCCCTACCCCCCATAGGCTTATAGCCATATCATAATGCAAAAATGCATTCAGTCCAACTTCAAAAGTCCCCATAGTCTATAACAGTCTCAACACTTTAAAAGTCCAAAGTTCAAGATCTCTTCTGAGACAGCAATCTCTTAACTATAATCCACTGTAAAAAACAAACAAACAAAGAAACAAAAAACAGATCACATACTTCCAACTTGCAACAATATAGAATATACATTACCATTTCTGGGGAAACAGAGCACAGTGAGAAAATACTGGGCCAAAGCACGACCTAAAACCATCAGGGCAAACTCCAAACTCTGCATCTCCATATATGATATCAAAACGCTCTTCAGATCTTCAACTCCTTTCAGCTTTGTTGACTGCAACACACTTCTTTCTCTTGGGCTGGTTCTACTCCTTGTTAACAGCTTTCCCTGGCAGGTATCCCATGGCTCTGGCATCTTCAACATCTTGGAATCTTCAAGGCAATTCAAGCTCCACCTTTACAGCTTCATATAATGGTCTCTCTGGGCCTCCATGCAGGGTCACCCCTGACATGTGCCTGGCCTCAGCAGCTTTCCTTAGTCATGGAGGGAGAGTCCATAACACATTTCTTGTATCGCCAGAATTATATCTTTAAAGCTGCCAAGTTCTGCTTTCTGGAGCTGGAGCATGGTCTCCTCATTCAAATACATTTACACCAGCTTTCTATTTTCAACAGTTTCATTCATTGTCTAATCTTGTCTATCCTGGAACTTGCTCTGTAGACAAGGGTGGTCTCAAACTCAGAGATCTGCCTGCCTCTGCCTCCAAAGTGATGAGATTAAAGGTGTGCACCACCACACCTGGCCCTAAGCTTTTCTTTAACTCCTTCTCACAAGTTGGAAGCTTAGCTATGTGGGATCTTGCCCTAAGGTCACTACTACCTTTATTTCATTTAGAATCAGTTTTTTTTTAACTTTTTATCTCCTTAATTAGCTTCATTACACTCCCAAGGACTTCTTTTCTCCTCAAACAGTACATTTTGTATTTTTCCTTACTTAGCTTGTTCCTTTTCATTATAGATCTGTATAAACATGGCTACTAATAACTATGCCAAACAGTCAATACTAGACTGTTTAGAAGTTTTTTCTGCCAATTCTATTAATCTAAAACTCTTCAATTTAGCCTAGGGCAGATTTTTTTGGACAAGGACAGAAAGCAGCCACAGTCTTTGGCAAAATATCATTAAAAAAAATCTCTAGGCCACTTACTAATATTCTTCCCCTCTGAAACTTCTTTAACCAGGCCCCCACAGTTCAAATGACCCTAAGCGCCATTGTCTTTCAAGCTGTTACTAGTATGGCCAATTAAGCCCCATTTACAGTGCTTACCTGCTTTCCTAATCCAAAGTCCCAAAGTCTACATTCTGCCAAAAAGCAACACGGTCAGGCCCGTCACAGAAACACCTTGCCGTCTGGAATCAACATCTGTTTTAGCCAAAGTTCTATTGCTTTGAATAGACACCATGATCACAGAAAGGAAAGCATTATATTGGGGCTGGCTTACAGGTTCAGAGGTTTAGTCCATTTTCATCATGGTAGCAAGCGTGGCAGCATTCAGGCAGAGGTGGTCCTGGAAAAGTAGCTGAGAGTTCTGCATCTGGATTCACAGTCAGAATGCAGAGAAAGCCATTTAGTAGGGCTTGGGCTTCTGAAACCCCAAAGCTCATCCCCAGTGACAATTCCTCCAACAAAGCCATGCCTAATCCAACAAGGCCACACCTCCTAATCACTCTCAAGGAGCACCACTTCCTAATGACAAAGTATTCAAATATTTGAGCCTGTGGGGGCTGTTCTTACTCAAAGCACCACATCCACATTCTGTGTTTCACCCATAAATTCATTTCTATAAAATCTTAGTCTATACTAAGCATGGTACAACATAAACATCAATAATTTAAAACAAAATAACAAAATATAACAATTAAACACTATTCTAAATGTTATTTAAAACTTTTGAATTGTTTTCTTACAGAATTTTCTATTTAATATTTACACAGTGCAGTTGCCCATGCTTAACTGAAGGCACAAAGCTGAAGCTGTAGATAGGATCTATTAGCCTCCTGAGATAGTCTATCACAGTGGTTCTTAACCTTCCTAATACAGCGACCATTTGATAGTTCATGTTGTGGTGACCCCCAACCATAAATTTATTTTGTTGCTACTTCATAACTATAATTTTGCTACTGTTGTGAATTGTAATCTGATTTGCAGGGTATCTAATATTTGACCCCCTGTGTGGGTCATGGACCGCAGTTTGAGAATTCTCTAGCCTCTAGAGAATCCCAGGCAGTATTAGCAAGAAAAACAAAGATGGGCCTGTCTCTGTGCAGATTAAAGTACCTCCATTGCTAAGAAAATTTGTGGGCTAGCACAGTAGACTGGTGTGGCCACTGTGGAAGTATGTGTTGACTGTAGGCATAGAAGAATGCACACATACTCCATCTGCATGAACACTGAAGCTTTTCTGAGTGTGTTACACACATTTCTTATAGAATCTTTGTAGTGCATCCATGAAACAAGTATTAAAAAAGCCTCTTCTTTCTCTTTTTCGCTTAGTCAAGCAAAATTGCACATGAATAGGCTGAGAATACCCAAGTGTACTGCACTTCAAGTCTCGTGCTGATGGTTGACAACAGAGGAGCTGAAAGGAGCCCTATCCCTTTTGAATTCCTGTCCACAGAAAGAAGCAAGACATGGATGGAGAAAGTGGATTTCTGGTCAATGATTACTTTTTTAAATTTTAATATGCCATTTTAATAGATTCAACGCATGTATATTTGATGATAATGTATATTTATTATTTTTAAAAGGGGGATACATTGAATTTAAAGTCATATTTTGGCTGGGGATGCTATTAAGCAAAAGAGTTTTTATACGAGTCTGATTAAAATGTTTGTTGCCTGAAGGAAATTAGTTCTTAATTTCATAAGATTGTCCTAGATTGTTTCATCTAAAAGGATATTATAAATCACTTGTGTGATCTCCTTTATTTTGCCTCTGAAGTATAAAGGAGATAAATTATTTGTCCAAGGTCAAAAGTCTTAGGGTAAACATCAGTCCCCAAGCCATGCATTAATTATAATCCATTTTTAACTAAATACTTTTAGAAAGATGCAAATACACTACAACCAACCGCAGTTTTGCTGACATAGTCCTATGATTTGATAGATCCACTATTGAGCAATACAGGGAGCTAGCCCAATAAATAACATGGCCTGCCCTCAGTCAAAAAGGTTATACAGTTTTCTTTGAATGTGGTAATAATAGCCAGTTACTATGAAAACAAGAATGCATTGCTGATAGCATTGTAAGTTCCTAAGCAATTTGAAACATGCACATACTACTTAAAATTCATGATAACACAGGAAGCTCTTGTCCACTGGCCCACATTTGCTGAAGAGATGGAAGTACATATATATAGACACATATATTTCTGAATATCAGTGGCAGCTTCATCAAAGTCAGTTCATCTTGATCTCCAGAAGAAATTGAATACATACCGCCAAACCTGAGTTTTATTTTTGTAATTACAGTGTTTTCCAAAAGACAAAATACTACTTTACAAACTGTAAAGGAGTAAAATAAATTATTGTTCTGAAAAATGTAGAGCACATAAAAAATCAATTACATATATGAAAATAATCACCGGACATTTCAGACAAACTTCACCAAATAATATTGTTTCAAGAATTACACTTTTTTTTTACTTTTAGTATTCATAATACATACTATTCATAGAAAAACCCATTTCCCTAAATTCAGTATTGAATAACAGCTAATACAGTACACAAAAATGCAAATTGAGATTATTTTTCAATTTTAACACTGTGATTTAGTAGAATCCTATTGGTCTTATTTTAATCAAGTATAAATTCAATAGTATTTGTAAGAATTTGAATAGGTTATTCGAAAATGCTGATGATCATCGGTGACTATTACTACAGCAGCATATGTGGTTATATCATTAATCATATAAACAGTACATAGTTGTAATGTGGCAATGACCACTTGTGTAATTCTGCTATTATGCAAAAAATAAAGTTGAAATGTCACCACTTGAAATAATGTATGACTGTGAGTAGAATGTGTGACATTTGCTATGTACTAAAATACGTACCCTCACATACTCATGTTTTGATGCTTCACCAACCAAATTGATACTGTATATAAAAGATCCTTTAGCACATGAAGAACAATGTGTAGAGTCTAGTCTAGGGGGGCTGACATCATTATCTGAAAGAGGATTACATGGCACAAATCTCTCTGTGCTTTTGTCTCCATCCATCTATAATGTCCAAGGAAAAGACATGCAAGGACCTCGTTAATGGTGGCCAACTGTAAGGATGACAGTCCTCAGGGGACACTGACCCCACTGGACCTTGATCTTGGACTTTCCATGTAAAACCATGAGAAAATAAATTTCCATTGTTTAAATCACCCAGCCAATGGTATTTTGTTATGGCAGATTTAGCAGATAAATACATGTTTCTTTTGGGGATGGTCGGGACAACAATCATGGGAGTAAAACCTTCTCATGTATAAAAGAAACATGTCTGTTTTTGCATACAAGCTCACTAAAATTATTTTCTAATTATGTAAGAAAACTATAGTATGGTTTGGGGTTGACATACAAAAGCAGAATTAAACTGGATGACGAGTGCAGTGAGGATTGTCCAGCACCCCTGCATGAAGAAAAGCTAAGTTTGAATCAGTGAAGTTGACATCAAAGAGGTGCTGCTTCTCAAAGCCTTGACTCTTGTTCTTTCACAGAGGTGATGAGAACAAGATACAGAAGCTCATTAGGCAGTTTAGGGTTAAGGACATAGCTTGTTCCTGATCCAAACCTGGAAATGTTCTTGGTCCTATCCTGGCCAGGAGCCAGAAACATCAGCAGAAGGGCTACAACCTTTCTTCTACACAATGTAAATGAATACCACTGTCTAGAATGAGGACCTGACTGTCTGACTGTCTAGATGAAGAGGTACTGTGATACCTTGTTGGTTGGCTAGCTGGAATAATCAATCAATGACCTGAATGGCTGCCCCCTTGCTTCAACCCAGAAATGCTTATTAACAACCAGGTAAGTGCTCTTGATGGTACCACATCTCTAGGATGCTATACAGGACCTCTTCTTGTTCTCTTCATCTTGAGCTTCCTCCTACAAACCTATAAATAAACTTCTAAACTTTACAATGAGTTTAGAAATATAACAAAGTATATACAATAAGTGTAATAAATAGGAATATATTTATTACAGCATATAATAAATAATAAGTAAAATAAAGTTTATATAAAAAGTTTCTAAAGCTTCACTCTCTCTTAAGTCCATAAAATTCACTCTTTGGGTAGCTATGAGTAGCTGCATTGATCTGTGTAGTAATAATTTTCTTTTGTAAGTGTCAAATCTTCCTCCAAATGAGTAGAACTCAGAACCTACAGAAAAGGCCCCAACCCAGGGCTGTTACCAGAAAGAAAAATAAAGCGTTGTGTACCTTGAACATCCTTAGCCTTTATTTTACTGCCTGGATGGCTGGATTCTTATCCACTTTACTTCAGGTTCTAGTCGACGTGGAGTAATTCAGACTCCTGGGGATAATTAAGAAAAAAAGGCATTGGAGCAGGGGCACCTGCTGCTTCTGGGGATGTGGCTGTGTAAGAATGACACAAGGTACAGCGTTTGAGGCTTTACTCCTAGAGAGAGGGAAGAAGAAGAGTAACTAAGGACTCGCATATCCATCCTTGGTCTCTGGAGCCACTTCCCAAAAGGGTTATCTCTGTCTCATTTAACATGAGGCATACATGGGACTGAGACAGTTTGAAGTCATCAATTACAAACAGAGGAAAACAGATTCAGAGATTTCATGTACCCAACGTGAATTAAGTGGTTTCTTCAGTGGGAATGTGATATAAAAATGGAGCACTCTTCCAATACCCCAGCCTATGACTCTGCAATCAGACACCAGATAGAACAAAAGGCTGTAGGCTTGTGAAAACAAAACCTTAAACACCACCCACCAGGATGATTCCTGGTTAGAAATTTGCATACTTGAATCCAAGAAGGCGCAATCTGAGAAAGGGTCAGACAGTATCTCAGAGTCTTTATGCAGACAGCTTGTTAAAATAAAGTAACAAAGTAAAGGTAGCTTTTTTTTTAAAAGGCTAAAGCCACAAAGATATAAGGACCATACATAATTTGGAAAAGTAATAAAATATAAATACTCAGCAAATGGCAAATGGTTCTAAAGAAATACAGAATTCCAATTGTCTAATAAAGTGTCAATGCAATTGCCTCACATCTCAGCATGCTCCAAGTGGACACAGACAGAGAAACAAAGGTCAAGACAGGATTATGAAAATAAAACGATAGTGTTAGCACAACAGGACAGAAACTGTAGAAGAAGAGAGCCAACGAGAAATTCTGGAGCTGAAAGAATATAATAATTGAATCAAAAATTAATTAATAAATGGCTTTCATAGCAGGCCTCATCAAGAAGACAGTTCAGGAAGCAGAAGGACAGGTAATTTGATGTCACCTTGGTACAGGAGGGAAAAGTAGTGGACAAGGCTATGACGTTAGAGGATACCCTGCCATGTGATCCATTTCCATACAATACTAGTCTCAGGAAAGGTAGAAAGAAGGGAAGAAAGTCCACAATAAAAATTCTCAGATTTGAGGAGGAAAGTGAAGTCCCTGAAGCTATGAACCCAAATAAATATGCATTAAAAAATAATGTTTTCATCAAATGCTCAACATTTAAAAACAAAGGGAAAAATTAGAAAGTTCTCAGAAAAAAAAAGCAATGCACAGGGACAAGAGAACCCCTTTGCAATATTAGCTTCTAAGTAGAAGCATTTCAGAAAGAAAGTGGATTGACCAGTAAGATGGCCTGGTGGGAAAAGGCACTAGCTGCCAAGCATGGTAGTCTGAACTTACTCTGAAAACATCATGATAGAGGGAGAGAACTGACTTCAGCAAGTTGTCTTCTGACCTCCACTCTCATTCCTTGGCACATACATACCAAATGTAAATAAATAAATAGATAGATAGATAGATAGATAGATAGATAGATAGATAGATAGATACATGTAAGTAAAAGAGAAGAAATTACAATAGAATATTCAAAGCAATGGAGGATGTAAAAGTCAACAAAAATACTTAATAAAATTAACTTTCATAAGTGAAAGATTAAAATTTTCCCCATAAAAATATAGACCTGATGAACTTACATACAACGAATTTTCAACAAAATAATAGTAAATGGAATTCATCAGCAAGCTTGAGAGAGCATACCCCGTAATCCAGTGGGATTTTGGTATACAATGTGAATATTTAGATGAATATTTCATCTCAGCCATCCCCTGAGATGAAATAATAGGTTTTTTTTTTAAATATGGAAATCAATTCATGAAACATACCACATTGTTAGATGTAAACTCAATTAGGATATTTGAATAGATGGAGGTTTTAGAATTCAGTGTTCTTCCTTAGTGAAAACATATTACAAACTGGATCCATAAGGATTGATTTCAACACAATACAACCTGTCCATAAAAACATACAGTTAATCCATACTTAATGGTGGAAACTTGTAAGTTTCTCCATAAACTCATGAATAGACAAAGATGCCCAGTCTAGCTTGTAGTGAATATGGTATTGGGAGTCTTAACAAGCATACTTGTTTAAGGAAAATAAAAGGTATGTCCTAGTTATGATTTCTATTCCTG